>NW_027281044.1:0-117500 GCF_046629955.1 Centroberyx affinis | reverse complement strand
TGAAAATATAACTGACTACATCATACACTGTTTCTATCCAAAATACTGAGGCATTGCTCTGCCTGTGTGTGTGTTTCAGCGAGTTTACCGGGCGCTGTACGACTACGCGGCTCAGGACCACGACGAGGTCTCCTTCCGGGACGGTGATGTCATCATCAACGCCCAGCCCATCGACGAGGGCTGGATGTACGGGACCGTGCAGCGGACCGGCAAGTCCGGCATGCTGCCCGCAAACTATGTGGAGTGTTACAACTAGAGGAGGGAAGGAGGAGGGAGGGAGGGAGAGAGGGAGGGAGGAGGAGGAGGAGAGGTAAAAGTCAGGTATGCTGTCAGCAAACTACATGGAGTGTTACAACTTAAAGGAAAAATCCCCCCAAAACACTTTAACACTGTGTAAAAACAGCTGTTGTTTCATTCCTGGCTCCATCTAGCAGTTAGTTGTTTTTCTTCTTGGTGGATAACCGGCCAATCGCAGACGAGTTGATGTCACCTCCAGATGTCTCCAGCAGCTCCAGTGGAGTTTGAGATGAGAAAATGTTTCAGGATGTAAAACTTCAGCGGTAAACGTCAGGTTTTTGGTGTCAGTCCCTCAGAATCAAAGAGCGAGGGGCTTCTTTCTAGAGCCGCCATTTTGCACCGAGAGACGTTCAACAATCATACAGGGAGAGATCTATCAGAGAAGAGGAGAGAGAGACCAGTTTCTCCACCCACAGGAGCAGGAGAGAGATACCAGAATGCACTGCAGCAGAGAGACAGGCTGGGGTTTGAGGAAGGGGGCGTGGTCAAGATCATAGACACGCCCTAAACTATTTGGCTCACTCGCTATATTTATATGATCTTATAATCATAAAAAATAATTGCTGGAATATATTGAACATCACAGATTGATATTTAACAGTGTAAGAGGATCTGAGGGGGATTTTTCCTTTAAGGAGGAAAAGCAGGAAGGAGATAAAAGTCTGGCATGCTGTCTGCAAATTATGACAAGAGTTACAACTAGAGAAGGGAGGGAGGGAAGGAAGAGAGGAAGGAAGGAAGGAAGGAAGGGCTTTGAGGTCTGTCTTCCGTCTTTAAGAGATAAGGGGGTCGAAGTGGAGATAATAGAGAGAGAGAGGAGTAGAGATGATGGATGGGAAGGAAAAATGAAAATTTTGGGGGTTTTGTTGGAGTGATACAACCAGAGGAAGAAGGGAGGAGAGAGGGATGAGTGGAAGAACGAGTGGAGGGGGGGGGGTATGAAAGGAGGAGGAAAGGGCTTAGAGGTCTCTCAAACAATTATTTTAATCATTTATCCTGATTTTTAATTCACATGCGGGCGAGTTTAGTTTAGTTACTCACTTCTGACATGATGTTCAGAAAGAAAGGGAGAAAGAAAGAAAGAAGGAAGGAAAGAAAGAAGGAAGGAAAGAGAGATCACATGGCATACCTTCAGTTTTGGTATCTTAGTGTATTCTGTACATTTAAACACCAACACTAACCTCTGTGTTTCTAGAGGAGAGCGACAGGCTTCTGAAGCAGAGTTTGAGCCGTTCATGAACTGAACTGAGAATTCAGGGGAAATTCAAATTCACTTCCTGGATTTGGAATTGGAATTACTAAGGAAACAGAATGTGAATTTAATTGGAATGACAGGAAACAGAACTGAATTCCATTAAATGCCACGAAATTCCAGTTTGTCTCGACTTGCTAAACACTATAAATCAAAAAATGATGAATCAAATAAAAGACAGTTCAACAAATCACATACATTCAATCATAATGTATGGATTACCATTACATGTTCTGCATCAAATACTGAAAGGTCCCTTTAACATTTTATGATATTCAGCAGAGGTGGGGACCCGAGTCACATGACTCGGACTCGAGTCTCAGTTTTAGTTGTTTGAGTCTTGACTTGGTGCATGAAGAGAAGACTTGAGACTTGACTTGACTTGGGTTCTGGTGACTTGGGACTTGACTCTGACTTGTACTCTGATGACTTGAAAAGGTTTCTAAAGTCTTGACTTGAGATCTTGTGTTTATTTGTTCCAGCAGACGACTGAATTTAAATTCTGTTTTCTGAATTTGTATGGAATGATTGAATTTATTGAAGTTGAAACTGATTATAGAAATCAAACTCATGATGCTCTTACCAAGTTTTTATCCTATTAAAACCATATTGCATTGAAAAGTCCTAGATATTTAGTTTTCTTTAAGATATTAAATTGATACTGGGCTCTTGATTTGTTCTGACTTGACTTGCTGTTCTACATTTAGACTTGAGACTTGACTTTAATGACATGGACTTGACTTGGGACTCGAGCAAAGTTGACTTGGTCACACCTCTGACATTCAGTATTGATAATATATAACACTATGTGTAATCTCAGATACATGGGAAGAAAAAAAAACAAAAAAAACATGGAAATTCACAAAATTCCATTAAATTAAATTCAACTAACTGAAATTCCAATTCAATTCCAATTCTGTTTCCTGTTGATTTTTTTTCACATTCCAGTTCCTCAGCTGAACTGGAATCGATGAGTTCGTTCATGAATTGACCCAAATCCTGTTCTGAACACAAACTAACACACTGTGTCGTATCGTTTCTTGTATCAGACCGTTTAAAGGGTTTTTTCTTTGTTTAAAGTATAAATAAAAGTATTCACATCATATTCTATCAGCTGTCATCTGCACACTAACTGTGCGATCTGAACGGACGCTGTGAGTTCTCCGTACGTCGGCCTTGAGATTTCTGTACGTCGAACTCTATTTTGATACGCAGGCTCCTGTCTCTGTGTTGGGAAGATCTATTTTACTCTTTTAGTAAGTCGTCCATGTATCCAGTAAGTCGTGTTGCTCGGGTTTGTTGTCTTGCTGTGTGGAAACTGATTGCATCCCGTCGTGTAACACTCATCTGTCCAATTAAAAACTTTCACTCATCCACGATTTGTCGTCCAAGTTGGAGAGGAAACTCACTTTCTATTTTGTATTTTTTTGATTTCATAACTACTAGATGCAATAGAGTATCATTTACCGAATATTCATATGTTAAATGTGTTGATTTTGAACGAGGCAATTTGTTATCAATTTAATTTTAAACCCTTGTTTATTTTTGTGTCGAGGATTTTTTGGCTTGTAGTTTCTAAATGTCTCCATTGTAAAGATATTTCTGTTTTTGTCTGTTCTATTCTACTAAGTTTATTTACATATTATGTCAAATTATCTATCACTTGATCTCAGTTATGTTCTTTTGCCATATTATAATTGCAGTGTGTCACGTGGGCGAAATAAAAACTGATTTGTCAACAGAAATGTGGTTGTTCTTGTCTCATTAAGAGTAGCACTGACTAAGAATCAGAGACATGCGATAGTCATCTTAAAGGAGAACTAAACTAAAACAAGCAAATAGGCTAGTAAACATGTTGTCCCCCACCAGTGATGTAGTTCCACCCTTGGGTCAGTCAGTGATTGCTGAGTGAACTTGAAATATGAGTGAAATTGTGTAAGTATTTTGGTATGGGACAATGAAAGGACAGACTGACCATATATTTCTGTTGCCTACTCTCCTCAGAATTAGGCTTACAAGTTATATTTTGAAATGTAGTAACTGTAATTGTCCTGTTTTTACTCAATACAGGACAAAATATAAGAACTACAATACGCAATAAATACAATCCGTACATTACACAATGTACACTACAATACAATTTATAATACAATATACAATATAACATACAACACCAGGAGCGTGAGTGTTATGAATAATATAAATGATAATTGATAAGTGATATATGGTATTGCACAGTAGGTAAGTGGTAATATGATATAAGTAGTCAACACTGAGGCACAGTGGTAGTGCAGTGATGATGCAATAACAGAACAACAGTCCAACAACTGTACAATAACTACAATAACACAATAAATACAGCAGCGTATCACATACATTAATCAAGTTTATTTTATAAAGCCCTTTTAACATCAAGATGTCACAAAGTGCTTGAACATAAACATAGGAATGAAATAACAGAATAATAAACAGCAAAATAAATACAGACCCAGTGTTGATCCCCAAAGAGCATTAGCACAGTAGCAAGGAAAAACTCCCTAGATTAAGTTAGAAAATAACTATGATAACTTTAACTGTATTGCTTTACCACTGAGTCCCCATTCATTGTCCCCCACATTGTATGATAACTTTAACTGTATGACTTGCTTTACCACTGAGTCCCCATTCATTGTCAATGCCGCCCCCCCACAAAGTCAAGGTTACAGTGTGACTAACTAACAAACTAACGAATGAACAGACGGAGACCGATCCATAGTCCCCCCTTTGGTGGGGGACAAATAGACATTTGCCTTAAACATCAGTCTATCATTATCAAACTAATGTTCCTTGGTCTAATGAATGTCAACCAATTCAAGATTTCCTTTATTGTCATTGTACAAGTAGGCAACAATACTACATTGGCAGCTCCCTGAGTTTGATGCAGAACAAACTAAACAATAATAAACAAGCAAATTAAATAAATAAGTGAGTAAATAAGAGTGTAAAAACACAGTGTGCAAATGTATTGTTCACTTAAGGGTAGTTAAATTAAATAACCTAGGAGTAGTTAGTTTAAAACTTAAGAGCAGTTAAGTGAAAGTAGTAAAAATAGACATTTTCCAAGTAAACCAGTGAGAGCCTGGTTGAGACGATTGGTCTCCTCTCTCTCACTCCAGTAGTATTGTTCGGTCTAGTGTTTCCCCACATTAAGACTACATTTCCCATCAGCCCTGTTGCTTCCTGCCCCTCCTCCCCCTCCCTGAAGAGGATCAACATGTTGGAAGTGCTTTTACAGAAGATGAAAATACCTTTAAATGAGGTCAGGTCACTATAGATTCACTGCTGAGCATCACAGACACTGAAAGTCCCTATAAAATATACAAAAATCACTATAGCTTGTTTTTTGAATAATGTGGACTGTTGTATGTTTGTAATGTTTTACTGCTATAGCCTACAACAGCATTCGTGTTTGCATTTGTATGTGTGTGTTTGCATGTATATACAGGTGTGTATGTGTGTATACACTGCATGTGTATGTATGCATATATATATGTTTATGTGTGTATGTATGTACGGGTGTATGTGTAGCCTATGTATATGTATGTATTTTTGTGTGGGCATGTATACATATAGATATTTATGTATATTTTATTATTTTTTATTTAGTTACCTTTTATTGTTCTCTCTTTCTTTCTCTTTAGCTCTTATTTACTTACTTGTTTCACAGAAGGATAAAATGACACTATTTTTGTTGTACAGGGTTAATAAAGTTATTTTCTATTCTATTCTATTCTATTCTATTCTATTCTATTCTATTCTATACAAGGGAACGTTGACGATACTTCCGGTTTGACGCTCTCTTTTGCGCATGTGCTGTAATATTCGTAACGGTAGCACGGCGGCGCAGAGACTGAGCGACACTGAATGAAAGCACACTGATTTCAGCGTCAAAATGATGAAATTTCTACCCAAACTGCTGCTGCTGGTGTTACTAGCTTTCCCGGCAACTATCCTCATGAAAGGTAAGGCAGTGGTACGGCTACTTTCAGCTCGATAAAGCGAAAGGGGCCGTTAGTAGCAAGCTAGGTACATGCTACCTAGCTAACGGCGGTGATAGCTAACTAGTCCCAGTCCAAAAAGGGGAAGGCCGTTCTTGGTGCGCATTTGACATGTGCTAGCTGCGAAGATTTGAGTAAATAAATACGACGAGCTTGCTCACTTTTTCGTGGCATTTCGTAACTATCCTGCTAAAGCGATTTTACATCGTCGATACCTCATTTCCATTGCCTGTGATTTACTGTTACATGAATATCACACTTCTGCCTTCTCTTAGACTGACGTGTCCTTACTGTCTGCCTATTAGCAGCTAGTTAGCTTGCTAGCTAGCTCTCCAAGCTAACTGTCACCCACAGCTTACTGGACAGCCAACATAAGGAGTTAACCTACTTAACGAAGTCTAAACGTTAAATTACATGTAATACTCAAGTGATAAAGGCTCACTTGGGAAATTAACAGCAAGCTGGCTAGCTAACAGCGCACCTTGGCTTATAGTATCTAGCTAGTTAGCTTTTAAGGTTGGCTCCCTTTATATGCATTCATTGCTCAAATTAACTCATTGTAGTCTTATTGGCTGTATCATTTTGAATTACTGCAAACTTGGCCTGTGCAATGTGCCAAGCCACGTCGGCCATTTCAGTAGCATAATGTCTTTCATCAGAACAAAGCTTGTTAATCACACGGTAAAAACACCACAAATCTGTGTATTTGTTGAATATAGTGTGTGTGGTGAAGTGAGTTGTTGAGCAGATATGGTTTGCGTAACGCTGGCTGTGGCTGTGCTCTTGCCTGGCACAGTTGATCAATGAGTAATTTTACACAACCTTACAACAGATTATTTTAAAGTCTTAATCAAATTGTTTTAAGTACACAGATTTACAGCAACAGCCTGGAGGAGTAGCTGCAGGAGCAGGAAGCGTTAGACATATTTAGTTAACACTGAGTGATTGCTCTACTTGCCCCTTGGGCAAGAACAGCAATCAATCTACTTGCCAGGCTGTTGAGCTCACTTGCCCCAAAAATAGAACTGTCACATAAAATAATGTTACTGGTTATTTTTGGTTAAATTTTTACATTGTTTCCTAGACAAGCGTCCTTGGGGTAATGTTTTAAATTACCTGTTATTGTCTTTTATTTTAATTGCATGCTGAAGGCTATTCCTATACCAAAAAACTTAAATTGTGAAAAATTTCATTTCATTCATGACTATGAATATTTAATTTCATATTAATAAAGGAAAATAATTTGACTAAGCAATTTAAAATCTATTTAAAAATATGAAATGCATCGAGAAAGAGAAACCCTTCTCAAACGTAGATCCACTGTCTCCCAGACTCTCTCTCCTCACTACAGTCTCTCTCTTTCGTTGTCGGACTTGAGCCTGTTGGACGACACGCACAAACTATCAAAGGAATTGTCGCTGATTGAATTTTTCCCACAGTTCTGGTGTCATTGGTTATAATGTACCAAATGAACTGCAGCTGATAGTATTTCCCCCATCACTTGTATCATACCCATACTGCGCATCATCTGTGTGCAGTATGGGATGTTTTCTGCCTTTATGGAAACACAACACGCTCTGAAAAGTTTGATGTAACTCTCTCTGCTTTCTACGTGTTTCATTTATTGAAAACACAATGAGGAAGTGCAAAGTGGAGAGCAGCTGAGGCAAATGCGCCTTGAAGAGAAATGTCAGAAATATTATTAAAAAAAAACACTACCTACCCCTTCAGGCAAACATAGAGCAAAGTCCACTTGCCCAAATACTTTTTTTTACTTGCCCCAATTGTTGGCCACTGAAGGTTTAAATGGTTGATGGTAGTTTTGAGGGAGAAGGAAAGCTCTGGGGGTGTTATTGCTCCCGGAGATTTCCAGATGGTCCGGGGATTTGAACTGACAAAACGATTAAGAACTCCCTAATAAACCACTAGGAGTCTTACGGTGGCTCAGTGGGACAGGACACACCCTCAGTACCTGTCACATTAACGGTTTGAATGCTGCTCAGGATACTACATACTAGACTACATCCTCTCACTGTAAACTAGGGCTGAAAGATATTGTCCGAAAATCGAATTGCGATTATTTGACAGAATATTGCAGTTGCGATTTCAACTGCGATTCATATCATCACAGAATTTACTGAGTTTCAGTATGATGAAAGGTTTTCAATAATGTACTTGGTTCAGGGTCCAAAGATTACCTGGAGCTCTAAAATAGCTTGTTTACAAGTTTAGAAATCCATTCTGGACGCCCTTCTCTCTAACGCAATGAATTGCAGCCTCTGCAGTTTGGAAATTGCAGAAGTTAATATTGCGATATCTTTTCTTTCTTTTTTTTCAATTAATTGTTCAACTCTACTGTATACTGTCTAATAACACAGAAACTGCATGAAAGTAATCTTTAAAAAGTCTGCATTTTAAAAGATATTCTCATTTCCCATCTGTTCAGGGCCTGTAGTGGCGGCTCAGGATCCCACCGAGGATGAGGAGGCCGAGGCTGTGGATGAAGACGTGGTGGATGATGTGACGGCTGAAGACGAGGACGACGAGGCGGAGGTGGAAGACGACGACAACGCAGAACTGGTGAGTGACCAGGTGATTACATCAGGGTGGGAAATTAACACCAGGCAGTTTGTCTACTCACCGGCCGCTTTGGTAGGTAACCAGCCATCCTTCAAAGGTCCAATTCGATGGTAAAATAGTGAAAAGTGGCCGGTGAATTTTGTAATCCATCAGCCAGTGTGTAAGTAAGTTTCTTACCCTGATTTGTAATGCCTCTGATGGGTTACTAAGCACTAACTTTGAACTCAAAAGGCATTTCTCCTACATTCCGTAGTTCAGAGTTTCTTAGATATTTTTGTAGTGGAGATTGATAAATAAATTCTCTTGTCTTAGGGCATTTTCACATCGTAATAGTCCTTTAAAAGTCCGAACCAGAGTTTGCAAAGTTGTTACATTGTATTGGTCCAATTTCTGACTTATAGGACAGAATTTTTGACGGGTACAAAAAAACCCCAAAACTAAAATGGCACTGAGAGGGCGTTTTCACATTATAATGCTACACTCTGTAGTATTCTGGAGGACTTTAAATTTGACGACATAACCCTCTGTCATGCGTCAGACGTACTTGTTTTCACACCAGAAATGATCCGCACTAGGGATGGGCATGAGTACTCGAGTACTCGATTTGAACGTCAGTATTCGTTCAACGGTTCAACGTATAGAGTACTCGCATTTTTTTTTTTGCTTTGTAAAAAAAACATATATGTATGTCTCGCATCACCTCATTTGCTAGCAGTGTTAGCACACGCCGTTGTGATGCCACCAGGGCAGAGAAGATTAGCCAGCTCATCACGAAAATGGTGACTGGAGATATGCTCCCGTTAAGCTTTGTGGAAGGAGAACGCTTCCACGAGCTGATGGCGTTTGTTGAGCCGGAGTACAAGTTACCATCACGGCATTACAGGCCTATAGCCTACGAAATTAACTGTTTAGCGTTAGCCAAACTTTGGTTCCGCTTGTGTGTTTCAGTCGGACACGGACCCCTACCCGCATTTTCGCCTGGGTGTTAATTTCGGACCATATTCTTACGTTAGTTTTTTTTTTTTTTGCGAGTACTCGAATGGAACAGGACCGAAACGACAATTTTTGGCTAACCCTTTTCAAGTTTTTGGTCCGCACCTGAGTCCACATGGCGTGTTCACACACCTGTCAAAATGATCTGAATTTTGCAAAATGTTTGTTAAGTCTGGACCAAGCGTTGTAGGTGTGGAAGCCACCTTAGATACCAGCCAGCAGGACAGCTTACTCTATACGGAGCAACTGTTAAAGTGAAAAGTAATACTGGAAAATGGCCCATAACTTAGTCAGCTAACTAACTCAGGGACCGCACAGCTGTATTTTTAGGGTGAGGACATTCCTGATGAGTGTTAGATTCAACTCTGCAATCTTAAATGCAACCCTAAAATATAGCATGTATCTACACTCTTCTCATGTGGACCTAAATGTCTTTTTCCTCTCAAATCTGTTCCTGAGAAGTCCAACAAGCAAACTTATATGTGTGTGTGTGTGTGTGTGTCTAGACGGAAGACAAAGAGGAAGAAGAGGAAGAAGCGTTAGCCGGAGAGGTGAAGGCTTCCCCCAACGCCGACACCACCATCCTGTTCGTCAAAGGAGACGGTAACAAAACACAAACTGGCCTACTTTTTCTCTCCTTATCTTTATTCTCTCAGTCAGGTAACCCAACCATCAGTTGGCGGTCCTATCGTATTCAAATGTAGTTGGCTGGTAAAATACTGAAAGTGTCTGGTGAATTTTGAAAATGTGCCATCTACTGTGGCCTTGAGACAGAAAAAGTAGTAGTTTCCTGACACTCCAGACCTGAATGAAATGGTAGCTGGTCATGTTTCATGTTGAAAATGTTTTAGTCAAGACATTTATAGTATAAGCATGTAGCTGATTCTCTGATCCAGTCGTATTAAAGTGAGTGCAACAGCAGAATAAACTTAAATCCCTATACCACTATCATTACAAGCAACCAATAGTAAGCAGGTCAAGGGTCAAAACCAGAGTCAATAGAGTGCTGGATTTAGCTGGTTGTCTTGCCAGTAATGGCTCTATTTATTGTCTTTTAAAATGCAGGATTTATAAAAAATGATGCGTGTCAAGTTTATTTGGGTTTTCGTTTTTCTCTTGTGAACCTGAATTTATTCTAGACCTTGTTTGATCCGCTCGTCTCTCCCTGTGTCTCTCCAGATTTCCCGGCCAACGACATTGTCAAGTTCCTGCTGGGCTTCACCAACAAGGGATCGGAGAACTTTGTGGTGGAGTCTCTGGACGCGTCTTTCCGCTACCCACAGGTACAGAACCTTTGAGGCCACTCCTAACACCTTTCCAGCCTTTTCAATGGGTTTCAGTCAGATAAACGGTTCCTAATGGAGCTGGCAATCAGGTATATCGTTACATCCCTAGTTTAAATACAATACCATGTATTGCCGGGAGGAGGAGTTCAGTTTTCAAGAACAGTACAGATACCAGCTGCTAGCATTACCCATTTAGCAGTAATTCAAGGAATGGAAAGAGTCAGGAATACGTCTGATGAGTTTTGTTTTCTCTAAGCTTCTTCAATCCTCGTCTTTTCCTCTCTAATGGTAAATAAGCAACAAATTCCTGAGGTATCTCTATTTTTTCACTGTAATATTACTCATAATTTTTGGTCTAATTTGAATTTATGGATTAAATCTAGCATTGAGGTTCTACCACCATTTCTACTAGAAAATGTCAAATTTGGAATGTTTATAGAAGATAGAAATATAGAATTTTTTTATGAATAATTTAATTATTTTGGCAAAATATTTTATACACAAATGTAAATATTGCAAAACACAACCCTGTTTAACAGCCTTTAAAAACGAATTAGAAACATTTTCCAAATCTCCAAAATGTATGAAAAGCATGAATGCCCAAAAATTACACTTTGTATTTGCGCAGTATAAAGTAATTTAACCCCTGGAATGTATACATTGTTTTTTTGTTGTTGTTTTTTCTCTCTTTAATTTACTATTTCTTTTCACTTTGTTTTCTTTTTGCTTTCTCTATTTCCTTTTGATAATTGTCTTTGACACATATGTACTATACTCAGCTTACTCTGGTGATATAGAAAGAACTGTCATTGCCAATTTGTTGTATATTTGAAGACTCTAAAAAAAAAAAAAAAAAAATTCTGCATGCATACAAAAATGAAAGTGTGCTCTCTCTCTCTCACATACACAAAAGTCCATGTGACTTTTGTTTACAAGCCCTGGTTCGGTTGTAATTGGGGAAGTGAGAACCAAAATGAACCAAATGCAAAACTGCAACAAAGTCACCTTTTTCACTCAGGTTCAGATCAACGAAAACCAACTGTAGGTGTGCTCGTAACCGTAGATATCGGATCCGCAAGTCTAAATAGAGCAGTGGTTATCAGATATGTAATGGAACAGATATCAGGTGTTAAGTGTGTATCGTTATTTCTGCTCTACTCGGCGCCTCGCGGAGAAGCCACACCCCCCCTCTAACATGGTTCTGTTTGTTTTCTCTGTCAGGATTTCCAGTTCTACATCCAGAACTTCACGGCTCTCCAGCTTGGCATTATGGTTCCCCCCAGCAGACAGGCCACCTTCGAGTACTCCTTCATCCCCGCCGAGCCCATGGGAGGACGGCCCTTCGGACTGGTCATCAACCTCAACTACAAGGACAGCAATGTAAGGAGGGACAGTTTCCAAAATGTACTTTTTGGTTCCGATGAACTAAAAACAAAATGACCTGCCAAGAATCATTTACACAGGTCTGGAAAAGTATTAAAAATGAATTTGATCATTTCCAGGTCTTGAATAGTTTGGGAATTTGAAATAATGTCTGGAAAAGTATGGAAAATGTTGCGGTTCAGGTCCGATACACACATAATTATAGTTTTTATGTTGTTGTAGAGCCACTTTGAGTCCACAGTTTTTATTGATGTGAAGAATAATGTTCAGATAGAGGGACGCTCTTATTACCCAGCCGCTGTCAGCATGCATTATATCAAATACCCACCAAAATCAAATCCAGTCAGGAACATAGGGTCTGGGAAAAATATGGAATTTTAAAATGGAAACCGTGTAGGAACCCTGCCAATCATCTCACATATTCTGATATTTGTCGCTGTGAAGGACAATCTTCATCTATACAGTGATATGACCTAGTTAGCAGGGGCAAGATGTCTATCTGCATAAATCATATTGAACACCAGACAAAATCTTCAAAACAAATCAAGGTCTGGAAAAAGTATGGAATTTCTTAATAGAAAATGTGTAGGGACCCTAAGTGTTGTGTGAAAAATTCAATGAAGAGACAAGAGCAGATTGAGAGTTTTTAATTTAAAACCTGCTCAGTCGTTTGTACAATGGATCTTTTTTGTATAATTTCTTCATTTTTCTTTCTTTCTTCTCTCCCTCTCTCTCTGTGTGTAGGGAAATGTTTTCCAGGATGCCGTGTTCAACCAGACAGTCACAGTCACTGAGAGGGAAGACGGCTTGGACGGAGAGACGTAAGGCTTTCCCCCTTTTACATCTCTAACGTTTCCATTTAAACTGTATACTAGTTTACTTGTCTGTTTATTTATTTGACAGGATGCACTTTGACTGATCAGTTATTGTTCTTTTCACTGCTTTCCTCCCCTCCCTCGTCCCTCTTTTTCCCTCTCTGTTGTTCCTACCTCTACTCTCCTCCCTCTCAAAATCCCTCCGTCTTCTCTTCTGTTGTTTAATTTCTCTCAAATTTCCTGCTCCCCTCTCTCTCTCCCCTCTCTCCTTCTTCTTCTCTCCCAGGATCTTCATGTATGTCTTCCTGTCAGGTCTGGGGCTGCTGGTCGTCGTCGGTCTTCACCAGCTGCTGGAGTCCAGAAAGGTGCCAAAACTAAAATAAACACGACAATATTGGCTGCCAATGCTCTGATGAAGGCTTATGATTGAATGTGTTAAGACTAATGTGGCCAAAAAAGGCAGTTTGTAGTTGTTCAGACCCAGTCAGAGGGTTATGCGATGAGGGGAACCTGCCACATGTTCTTCAAATATATTTTATACATTAGAAGAATATTTCATATTTGAAGAACACGTCATATTTTGTGTCAGAAGTCGCTTCAATTACTTAAATCACTGAAGTCGTTGATTCAAAAGTACAATACATTTACAGGTATATATATACATATATGTCTCAGTGCCATTAGTGCAGACATATTAACGTATAATATATTATTAACATATGATGTTAAATGTTGCCCAGAATTAGAAAAAAAAATAATACAATACTAATATAATTCTGTTCCTAGAACTTGATATCTAAATAGACAAAAAATTTTCAGAATTGAAAATTGAAAGCCATTAGCCAACAACTTTATTGTCCAGAAAGATAAAAAAAATAAATCATGCAGCTTCCAGTCAAAGTTAACACGAGCTTTAAATCAACGCAGTGCAAAAGAGCCTTTCAGATCAGTCACACACAGAGCTGCACCATCCTTACTAAAATAATAATTAGAATTATTTAGCTAGATATTGTGATCACAGTTACTCATTTGCGATTATTCGTCTTGATGATTTGATGAACAGATTTATTTTACTGCACTTGGCATCTTGCATCAACATCTTGACACTGTGTGTGTGTGTGTGTGTGTGTGTGTGTGTGTGTGTGTGTGTGTACAGAGGAGGCGTCCAGCCCCTAAGGTGGAAATGGGAACTTCCAGCCACAACGACGTTGACATGAGCTGGATCCCCCAGGAGACACTCAACCAGATCAGTATGTATAATATCTCATGCTCCCTGGCCTAGACCCTAATGCCTTCACCCTAGACTCTACCTGGATCATGTAGCACAGTGGCTCTCAACATGGGGTCCGGGGACCACCGATCTGCCTTTTGGTGAGGAGAGGGGAACATGGATGTCACTGAAGACGCATTTTAATGTGTAGCTATAATCCAGCTACATCTATAATCCAGCTACATCTATAATCCAGCTACATCAGATCCAGACACAATCCGGATATGAGATTCATGTTAACGCCAGGTGTAAAAGGGGGACTACTGGGCGATAATTCAATATTATCGTTTATCGTCTTTCAGTGGAATCATATCGTGATGATATGAAGATATTTTGATATCGTGAGACACATTTCTGCTGTCTGAATTGATGATGACAAGCAAATTTTACTTAAAAACTCTGATAAAATGAGGTATAGCAGGAATATTATTTGAATATTTCTGTTTTGTTTGACATCACACCTAACATTACCATTCGGTTCAATGAGATGAACATTCATTTGATTATTTAATGTGATTTTGCATACATGAACCATATCGTGATATATATATATATATTAATATCAAGAAAAATCCTTATGATTATCATGATATTGATTTCAACCATATCGCCCAGCCCTACCAGAATCTGTTATGGCCAGTCAGTAAGCTTTGTGAGGCCAAAGTGTGTTGAGGTTGAATAGGACAAAAGATTACATTTCTTATTTGGGTGCTTAACTGAAAAATAACTTAATTTAAATCTATTGGAATTCTGGTGTGGGGATTGGAACCAGTGAACTTCGGGTCACAGGCCTGCCTCTCTTACGGCTGCTACTGCCTACTGCATACAGATGGCGCTTGGCTCTGTCTTCACCTGCACCCTCACTATGTGGCATCCTGTCTATCACGATAATTGGCTCGTAATATTATCTGCTCTGAGCCGTACTACTGTCTGTCTCTGCAGTTTGCTGCATAACTCTGCGATAGAGCACCGCAAAAATATCAATACAGTTCAACTTGACAGGTTGGCAACAAGTTACACCGCTTTGAGACGAGTAACATGATGTCAACCCAGTGGCAGCTGTTTCCAGGCGTTTCTCAGAAGAAGAAGAAACTATTTAGTACACATCCAATAGTATCTAATATACTCTACTGTTTGTAAATAGTTTGTGCTGTTTGTGAAATGGGAAAGATCATGTGCAGAATGAGCTTAAACGAACACTCTTCCCACATGTTCTTCCAGATGTTTTCCACATATTTCCACTGTTGTGACTGTCGAGGTGTTGCTGTTTCCTTACTGGGCCTGCTGCTTCGCCAGTGTTTTTCTGAATGAACCTTTTTACACTCGGGGTCCTGTGCATGGGGGATCACTCACTCTTTCTCTTTCTCTTTTCTCCTCCCTCCCTCCCTCCCTCCCTCTCTCCCTTCCTTGCTGCCATGTTTTCTTGCGTCTTCAGTGCAGAGTCGTCGAGGTGAGGTTTCCCTGCTGCTGTGTGCTAGAAACGTGTATATATAACACTTGCTGGAGTCACTTCTCTTTAAGTTTACTCAATTCTGAATGCAATTTGCGGATGTCAAGAGCGTTCGTTCTCAAATTAATTATTGCAAATGTTTTTCAAATTTTGAAGAAAGTATGCTCAGTCTCCTTACGATGGAGATGTTCTGATCAGTCGATGAAGCGATTAATCAGACTTTATAAATTATTCCTCTCATGATCACATTAGATATTTACATCCATATGGGTTAAAAGGAAACCATTTATGTGTGTGTAGGGGGGGCATGAAATTTAGTGAATCGTTACCTGGTCAAAATTGGCTATGTTGCTTAAGCAGAAATCATTGATCGACATCAGCTGGGGAAAAAACAATCAGAGCATCCCTTCCTGAATTGATTGAAATGAAGTGAATTGACCCCAACGGTGGAGTTGATAATAGCTTGACAGTAAATACTCTGCTTTAATCTTTGCTTTAATGCTGTAGACTTGTTGAGTGAGCGTAGCTGGCCTGGCATACAGACTTGATGAGAGTCGAGTCTTTAACCTGCATGAAGCGTTTTAACTGGCTACCGGCAAAGCTTTCTCTCTTCCTCTCTTTGACCCTGTCCGCTGCAGGAAATCATTTCAAGTTTCATTATTTCTAGGGTTGAAACGTGTGTTGATCTAAATGTAGATGCGCAATTTTTATGATAGGAAAAAGCAATGAGTAAGATTTAACCTATGATATGGAATTAGTCAGATTTTTGTGTGTGCATCCATGTTAAAGCCTCAATCCAGAATTGATTAACCCTCGTTAGCCCAGTTAACACGGGGACAAAAGCCCTTTTTGTCAGGCAAGTAGGTGAAGTGATTTGTAATATAATGTGGAGATCATCAGTGATTTTAATCCCATTCGAATCTGCCATGTCTGTAATTTGTAAAATAAAAATTCCAGGACCAATTAAAACAATATTTTAGTCAAGACCGGTCAGCTCATAATACTAATCCCATGAGAGTCCAACTGTTAAAGAGTTTAGCCGTTATTTGTTTTTAGGCACGCAAAGGTCTTAAATGTATTTTTTGGCTCAAACTTCAGAGTTTTTTTTTTTGCCAAATCATTAAATTATGAACTATAAAATCTTGACCTGAGAGAATTGTATCCGGGAAACTGGTGATTTTAGTGATTTATCCCGTGCAAATATAACTCATGAAATCAGTAACTACATGAGCTTCCTACATGATCCTAGTCCTGTGTGAATAGGGCTGAAGATCACCTGAATATCACAAAATCTGGATTCACCATGGTAGTCTCATTCTCTAATCGAGTTTTGTTGTAAAAAAAAAAAACTGTCGTTCCCGTTAGTCATGTGACGTGTTCCTCTCTCTCCCAGATAAAGCCTCTCCCAAACAATCTCCCCGCAAGAGGAACCAGAAGCGCTCCGCCGGCTCAGACGAGTGACGGGGTCCGCGGACGCCGCCCTGCGCCTGGCACCGGGCCCGCGCCAAACTTTACCCACCCGTCTGCGTACGAGGAGGGGCCGGGGGCGACTAACCGAACGCACCCTGCCCTTTCCTACAGAGAAACTTTCTACAGTGCCAACCGCAGCAAGGCTGGCTCTCAACTTTCTCAGCTTACGAACTGTTGAATACAAACACAGACACACACACACACACATTACACACAAAACACAAAACACAGTCCCTTTTGTTTAACGATTACCTTTTTCTGAAGCTGTCACTTGAGGGGGAGAAGTCAAAAGGGTAGAAATGCATTAAGTCACTAGTTAAGGTGTTAAGGTTAACTAGTGAAGGGAAGGATTAGTGTTGGGAGGGAGGGACACAACACACTTCAGGTTTATTTGTTTTCTTGAACGATTACTTTTGTCTGTGACTGCCTTAGCAAGACAACTGCTGACATTATCATTGAGACAGTAGTGATTGTGTTTTTCCCCTCTGGTGTGTCACTAAGCCACGATAACAGTAATACACACAGTTTCAGTTTGGATCTTTTTGGGGGGTTTTTGTTTTTTTGTTAGTCTTGCTTGCACATGTTCAATCTGCACATTTGTGTTTAGAGAGTGCGTCCCCTTTCTTACAGTTGTTCCCTCGTTCCTCCCCCTTCCTTCCTTCCTTCCCTTTGCTCATTTCCCCTCCACAGATCTTGAGGATTGTGTTGGGGGAAACTCTTCAATCTACACCCTGTTTGCTTTCCCCCCAGCCGAGCACTGTCAGATCTGTGGACGGGAATGGACTGAAGGTACACAAAAGGGGACGACTCGACAGAGTAGAACGCGGTCTTGCCCTTTAACCCCCTAGACCCTAAACTTTAGCCCTGCTCACACAAGCTCTGGGGAATGTATTCATCGTGTCCCAACTTTTTTTACCAGTGCTAGAATGACCGATGCACTGCACCGTATTGGCTGAAGATGCAAAGGAAATGCCATGGGATCACCGTGAATATCGAACTAGGGTTAAGGTTTGGGTTTCTGGGCCTTCGCTGTCAGTCTGAAGCGAACTCCCTCGGCTGAACAAAAGGGGCAACGCAAAACCGGGGCGAACGATCGCAAAAACTGTCCGCCCCCTTCCTCTTCTAGCCCTCAATGTGTGCCTGTTTTCTACTTTTGTGTTTGTAATTCTATTGTAAATTTTGTCCTCTCTGCATTGTTTTCTCGGCTTCCCTTCCTCGAGAAGCTCGTTCGACGTCGGAAAAATCATTTACAAAAGTAGCGAGTTGTGTGTTTTTTTTTTTTTGTAAGAAAAAGAAGAACACTGTTTAACTGGCTGAAGCACTGGTGTAAATACTGGCTGATGGATGCTGACGTGAGAGCGAAATTACCAAGCTAATTTATTCCTGAGTGACAGAAGGGGGCTTAACAGGGGGTTTTATATACTGTATTTCATTTGTTTTACCACTAGCGGACGTCATTGATTTATTCTCCAGGCCTGGAACATTGATTTAGAGTCGTTGCACTGCAGAGCCAGGCCGTAGAAAGGTTTTGGTTCCGGTGGCACACGAGGGTCCCGAGTGTAACGAGCCTCAGGGTCACTGGACAGAAGTATGGACTTTTTTTTGGTTTGCAGCGGTGTCCATTACAGCTCCACAATCCTGCTTTGTGGCTGTTGGAAATACGCTGATGATTCATAGCGTTTACTAGAGTTTCTTAGCACTAAGAAGCTTGGGCCGTAAAGCGTTGCAGTGCCCAACATTTTACAGCCAGCGGAGCAGGATCGGGGAGCATGGCTGCCACTGGGGGGGGGGGGGGGAGCATTGTTCAAACTTTAATCTGCAGCTGAGGTTTGGGTCCAGGACTCATGATACCACTAGTCTGCCCACAGCAGCTGAGAGTGTGGTCTCCGCTTGTAGACCCACAGAGAGCCAAGCTAACTGCTTTTGTTTTGTTTTTTTTCTAAAATGATGTTGGGCCTGTCAGATTCATAGATACAAGCGTTTGCTCTTATTTGCTATTAAATGTGCAGGAAATAAACTTTGATGATTTGCTGTAAGGCTGGCATTTAAGTTTTGTTTTCTCTATTTTTAAAAAATGTATGACAACCATTTAAATGTCTCTTCACTGGGACTGGAAGTTATTACAAGCAGTACATTTTGAAGAGTGGTGCAGATTATTGTAGAAAAAGGGAACAAAGAAAGAATTAATTTAGCTACTGTCAGAGGCCGAACCCATTGGTTTTCCTGTCATTTTTGTGTACTATGTTAGCGTTAACATGCTACCACTAGCTGCTAATCAGATGTGTTAGCAAGACAGTGATGGTTAGCTGACCAGATAGCTAGCTAACAAGCTGACATTATCTAAACACCAAATGAGATGTATCAATGATGAAATGATCAGTTCCCAGTCAAAAACAGCATAGAAATGAACCATGTCTATTTAATTCTGTTAAGATGACCAAGTTGTACATTTAGAAGCACAATCAGTTGCTCACAGCCACTCCTGCCAAAGAGCAGTGGACCTCCAATATGGCCGCCAGAGGGCAAGCTGCATCACCTGAAAGTATAACTCTCACAGTTCTCCTAGGTTTCACTTAGGATTTACTAGGAATTTCACAGCAAGATGAAAATCTTTTGATCTACATCACTGGAGATGTTTATACTACGCATAGTAAGTAGATGCAGCATAGAGCCATAGGGCTAACTTTAGCAGGTGTGCATTTATATATACGTAAATATATACTGTATAAACAGTGTTTACTGACAACACAGATACAAGTCAGTGTGGAAAGTCTTCCTGGGGTTTACCATGAGGACTGGAACCAACCTGACATCAGGTCCAGTAAAACTACTGACCGGCTCCCAGACTCCCAGTGAGTTTATTCTCAGCCCGGGTCCCAGGTTACAGAAAACATCCTCTCGCCACGTGGGAAACACCAGAAAGCGTTCCCCGGCCCGCTGTGTGCCCCGAGCCGACAGTTTGAAGAAACAGACTCCTCTGCTGTGGACGGAGGAGCGTCTACGCCACAGCCGGGATGAAGTACTGCAGGGACACGTCCTCATGGAGCAGGATCAGGTGGATGATCCTGTTGTGGACGATATCTGGAGGGAAGAGGGGAAGATCATTTGAAATATTTGACACCTGTTCTTATAAAATGATTGATAATTTATGGTATTCTTTAAAGGATAGTAGGAACTTTAAGTCTTTTACAAAATGACAAAATATTTGGTTTTTGAGTTGCTGCATGTATAATACACATCATATCCAGTTAACCAAAATCTCAGTTATTTGGATACTTCATTAATGCAATTTATTTACTTTGTGTCCCTATCATATCCCATTTACGACCACCTGATTAAAGTAATAATATGTGACATTTTCAGATAAAAAGAAATTTCTGTTTTGCTGCTCTCTATCACTGATTGATATTGATCCAACCTATATCCAGTTGATGAAACCTTTTCCATTGTCTGTTCTAAAATACTGCACAGGAAGTGATGTGTTTTAAGTTTCCGGTTTGTTTGGAATAAACAGAAGAAGAAGAACTGGGTCTGCTCATGCTAACTGAGCAGCGATAGCCACCATGGCTGAACAGACAGAGAGAGGAGCGCCACCTACAGAAACTCAAACTTTTATATATTTTTTGAAAAAACACACCCAAGTCGCGGCTACACGCGGTCAGAAACACCGGTGAAAAACACTCTGGTTCACCAAAAAAAAAAAAACTCACAATAGGCGCAGGCATCAGTCTCTTGCTTTGAGCTCCGCTGCTGCACAGAGCGCTGTTCGCTTGTTTATTCAAAGTTTATTAATATTGAACGTGTCACGTGTCCAAATTGCACCAAATCCGACACCGCACGTCCTTGGGTCCCCAGCAACACACCCGCCAAGTGTGAAGTAGATCGGACGAACGGTTCTCGAGATATGTGAGGGACACACACACACACACAAACACACATACAGACAGACAGACAGACAGACAGAGATTCCTTGCTTTGTAGTTTGGCATCAAAATCTCACTCCAGCCAGGTACCCAAAGTTGGCATCCCTGGTCTAATAACTTTTTAACAGCAAGGCACAGCTCCCGAATGGAGTTTGAGGGATTTTTTGGGGTTTTTTTCCCTGCGACTAACTGACCAATGAAAACTTGGTTGACTAAGACTCTTCTCACAGACTGACGGTTTGGTCGACTCTTAGGGGGGCGGCCCTAGGAGAAACTAGTGGCGAACACAGAGAAGACAGTCCGACCGAAACAAAGAGAAAACAGAGTTCGCCTGGTGGAGCGTTGGGATGACTGGAGGTTTCAGATCAGTTTCTGATTTAATTTATACTAGAGCTGCAACGATTAATCGATTAGTTGTCAACTATTAAATTAATCACCAACTATTTTGATAATCGATTAATTGGTTTGAGTAATTTTTAAGAAAAATAAGTCAAAATTCTCTGATTCCAGCTTCTTAAATGTGAATATTTTCTGGTTTCTTTCCTCCTCTATGACAGTAAACTGAATATCTTTGGGTTGTGGACAAAACAAGACATTTGAGGACGTCATCTTGGGCTTTGGGAAACACTGATCCACATTTTTCACCATTTTCTGACATTTTATAGACCAAACAACTAATTGATTAATCAAGAAAATAATCAACAGATTAATCGACAATGAAAATAATCAGTTGCAGCCCTAATTTATACAGTAGAGTCTGTTTCTTCTGTTTTCTATCAAGCAGCTCCGTTATGAGCAAAGCTTCCTGTTCTTCTGCCTCGCCGCCATGTTGACGTTCACAACAAACCAACACACACATCTGTCAGTCAATAATGCTGTATGGGTTGTGTGTGTGTGTGTGTGTGTGTGTTGACTTACTGCACATGGCCTTGCTGGGGTTGACCTGCTGTCCCATGAGGAACTGCTGCAGCTTCCTGATGTCGACCCGGGCCTGAGCCATGGAGTCTGGGTCTCTGCTCTGAGACCCGCCCCCATCCTGAGATCCTCCATCATCATCACCTGGAGAAAGGAAAGAGGGTGAGGGGGAGAAAAAGGAGGAGGAAGAGAGGTTAGATAGGTGGGGAGGAAGGATGGACTGAGGAGGAATGGAGGAAGAAAGAAAGAGGAAGACAGATGGGAGGAACGTGGGTGGGATAAAGGAAGGAGGAATGAATCAAGGAAGGGAGGAGGGAGAGATGAGTGAAGGAGGAGAGAGAGAAATGAAACTGAGTAACAAAGGAGAGAGGAAGGAGGGATGGAAAGTGGAAAAGGAGTAGGAGAAAGGGAGAAGTGAGGAGAGAAAGGAGGGTAGGAGGGAGGAAAGACGGAAGAAAGGAAAAAATTATCGAGGGTGGAGGAGGAAGGAGAGAGGGAGATAGGGATGGATGGGGGAGTAGGAGAGATCAGTGGAGGATGAAGGGAGGAAGGAGGAGAGGGAAATTGAAGGGGGAGGGAAAGGGGAAAGTACAAAAGAAAGGGGAGGAAGGGAGGAACGACGAAGAGAGGAAAGAGGAGATGGATGGAAAGGTAGGAGGGAGGAAGGGTGAAAAAGAGAAAGCAGGAAGGAAGGAGAGATGAGAAAGAAGGGAAGAAGTAGTGAAGTAATGGGGGAAAAGAAAAGCGGCCATCGCAAAATGGTGTGACAGTGAAGCCGGATGGAAAAGGATGAATAAAGGTGAAGCAGCTGTTTTACCCCAGGGAGGGTTGCCCAGGTCTTTGAAGTGAGTGGTGACAGAGACCAGGTCCGTCTCTATCTTCAGGTTCATCTCTCCGCTCAGGTTGGCCTCCATCACCTGACACACACACACACACACACACACACACACACACCACTTCTAACAAACCAAACCTTTCCAGAGCTGTATTTTGTGTCTTTCTGTCCATTCAAAGCTGTGTGTGTGGTGTCATGAACCAAAAACACTCTCAATCCATTTCTCCACGTTCATTTTCCAGCATCTCTCTGAGCCTTACCAAGAACAGGCCGTTTCTGTCTCCGTGTCTTTAAGGCTCATTAATATTAACGACCCCTCTGTTCCGACTGGCTAACCGTTTCCAGAGTGAAACGTGAGACGCCGCGGCCCGGCGGCTACAGGTAGGGAAAACTCTCCGGTAATAAACAACGACAACCGCTCAACCGCTTTGAAAAAAACACTTTGTTAGTCTATTATTTCTTACAGAAATGATAATGAGCGAACCTTTGTGACGCCACAAAGTTACAGAAGTCCAAACGGCTCGTTTAGAGGCTCGCTGCACTAATATGGATTGTGTGGATTTAGTTTTGCTACTTTCACCATGTTTAGATAGACCATCCAACTCCTTTATCACCACAGAGGAGAGGGGAGTCCTGCTTTACACTGTGGGACTTTAAATTAGCTCACTAACAGAAAGCCAAATTTAAGACTTTTTTACAACCTTTTAAATGCTACCTGGATTTGGATTTTAGACCAATTTGACAATGAAAAATTAAGAAACAAAAGCTGCAAAAAAACTGTCTATTTCCAACTGAACATAACCAATGAAAGCTCTGAATCTATAAGTGAGCAGGAAGTCTAACTGTACTTATTAAAGAACATGTGACGAAAATAAAGCACGTTTCCCATGTTGCATTAACCCTGTCCTGCTTTAATATAAGAGTGGACATGCATGATGTAACCAACTGGAGATAGGAAGTAATGTAATACATTAATAAAATAAAACTGACACCCATTCATATGTTTTTGTGAAACTACGTAACTCTTCTTTTCTTTTCTTTACTTCACATCTCTGCCTCCACTAAATATCAGTGAATGTTAAGAAGAATCTGTGGATACAGAAATGAGGGGAACATTGGGGTTTTCCTCTATTTTTTTTTTCCTTCTATGCTTGGGATAATTGCTGTGAAAATTGTAAACTATTGTCAAAATTGGAAAAAGTCTCAGATACCATGAATATAATTTGTTTACTCTACTGTATATTCCTCAATAAAAAGTTTAAACGAAAAAAAAAACAATCTGTATTATATAATTTCTAGGGCTGTACCGAATAGTTCAAAGCTTCGAAGCTTCATTCATAACGTTGACATTCGAATTTTAAATCAACATTCAAATTTCTTTTTTGCACGTCTATTCATTCTGTTTAAACCAATGATGCATACCGTATTTCTGCACAGTTGCAGATAAAGATTAGGCTACACTAATATATCTTCTGGCTGAAATTCCACTTTTCCTGATGTTTCCACATATTCTCTTTGTTTTGTTGGGTGCGTATGCCGTAAATCTACATATGGGTACCTGACTATTAAGACAGACTTGAAAAATTGTGAATATATCTTTTGTTTTAACATATTTGGTTTAAGTCACCTTGCAAAAGTCATTTTCATTGTTTATTGCCATTTCTGTCGTAGCATAATGTTGCTATAAGCCTAAGGGTGTGATTATTATTTCATCATTATTTTATGCCCTTATTGGATTAGCCTACATGTATTTATGTTGACAAAACTGACGAGTTATATTCATTAAAGAAAGTTGATTTAAAAAAAGACTAACTCATATTTAATCCAATGAATCACTTCACTATTCACTATTCAAATTGAGGATTTTGTTTGAGGATTTTTTCTTGTTTTTTATGATGCCGTCATAAAATATGACGGCAGACATTCGAAGCTTCATTCAAAAACCTCAATAGAAGCTTTGAATGTAAAAAAAATTACATTCGGTACAACCCTAATAATTTCACAGCTGCCTCAAAATATTTTCATCAAATAATTTTTTTAAAAACCCTGCATAACTTGGTGGAAATATGAAGACCTGTTATTACTTTATTGAAGATATTTAATTCTTTGTTAGTATTTAAATGTAGATAATTTAAGACTTGCTCTAACAGCAGAATGTAACCGTCTGGAGGAAGTGATCGTACCAGGAAGTTGGACAGGTTCTTCATCCTGTCCACAACGTTCTTCATGGTCTTCAGAGGAGGCAGATAGATGCTGACCTGCAGGGGAAAGACCAAGAGTCACACTGACTCCTACAGTCGCTTCTGCTTTCTCTCTCTTCTTTCTCTCTCTTCTTTCTCTCTCTTCTTTCTCTCTCTTCCAACACAGTATCTAACGAAGCAGATCTGCCATAAAAATAATCCAAACAACTAGATTTGGAAGAAAAGCTGGTCCATGATTCAATATTATCGTTTATTGTGAATCATATGGTGACGATATGGTGATTTCGGGAAATTGTGACACACAGTCACAACATTACTATTCAGTTCAATGGGATGAACATTAATTTGATTATTTAACAAGTGATTTTTCATACGTGAGCCATATCGTGATATATACAGTACTGTGCAAAAGTCTTAGGCATATGTCAAAGATATCCATAAAGCGAAGATGCTTTCAAAACTAATCAAATTAAAAGTTTCTGAATATCAAAAACTTTAAAAAAAAAAACGGCAGTCAAAAAACAAATAAACATCTAAGACTTGAAGAAATTTATATAAAAAATCTAGGGTGCCTAAGACTATTGCACAGTACTGTATATCGATATCGAAAATAATCCTACTGATTATCGTGATATTGACTTCAACCATATCGACCAGCTCTACTAAAAATACGTCAACAACAGGAATGATTCACTCCTTAAACCCTGAAAATGATAAGAACTGTCAGTCTCCTCTCTCCTGCTCAGTGTGTGGAGGCGGAGCACACATGGCTCACCTGGAAGTCCGGCATGCTCGGCTCTTTGAACTCGTGCCACAGTCTTCTGGGGATGACGTCCACCGGGAGGTCATGAGTCACGACCCGACTGACACTGGACAGGGTGGGCTGAAGAGGAGAGATGGAGGAGGAAGAGGAGAGATGAGGAGAGGAGAGATGGAGGAGGAAGAGGAGAGATGGAGAGGAAGAGGAGAGATGGAGGAGAGGAGAGATGAGGAGGGAGAGGAGAGATGGAGTAGGAAGAGGAAGGTTGGAGGAAGATGAGAGATGGAGGAGGAAGAGGAGAGATGGAGGAGAGGAGAGATGGAGGAGGAAGAGGAGAGATGGAGAGGAAGAGGAGAGATGGAGGAGGAAGAGGAGAGACTGAGAGGAAGAGGAGAGATGGAGAGGAAGAGGCGAGATAGAGGAGAGGATAGATGAGGAGGGAGAGGAGAGATGGAGAGGAAGAGGAGAGATGGAGGAGGAAGAGGAGAGGATAGATGGAGGAGAGGAGAGATGGAGGAGGAAGAGAAGAGACGGAGGAGAAAGAGGAGGGGTGGGAGAAGAGGAGAGATGGGGGAAGAGGAGGGATGGAGGAGGAAAGAGAGACAGGAACAGGAGAGACGAAGAGGAGAGATGGAGGAGGAAGAGGAGAGATGGAGGAGGGAGAGGAGAGATGGAGGAGGAAGAGGAGAGATGGAGAGGAAGAGGAGAGATGGATGAGAAGAGAGATGGAGGAGGGAGAGGATCGATGGAGGAGAGGAGAGATGGATGAGAGGAGAGATGGAGGGAGAGAAGCGATGGAGGAGAGGAGAGATGAGGAGGGAGAGGAGAGATGGAGGAGAGGAGAGATGGAGGAGGAAGAGGAGAGATGGAGGAGAGGAGAGATGAGGAGGGAGAGGAGAGATGGAGGAGAGGAGAGATGAGGAGGGAGAGGAGAGATGGAGGAGGAGAGATGAGGAGGGAGAGGAGAGATGGAGGAGGAAGAGGAAAGGATAGATGGAGGAGAGGAGAGATGGAGGAGGAAGAGGAGAGGATAGATGGAGGAGAGGAGAGATAGAGGAGGAAGAGGAGAGGATAGATGGAGGGGAGGAGATGGAGGAGGAAGAGGAGAGATGGAGGAGGAAGAGGAGAGATGGAGAGGAAGAGGAGAGATGGAGGAGAGGATAGATGGAAGAGAGGAGAGATGGAGGAGGAAGAGGAGAGAGAGGAATTTTCAATTTTTTTATTTTTACGTCCATGTAGCTTCTTTTCCTCTTTTTGTGAAATGTCATTCTTTGTTTTCTTTTGTCTTTTTCTTCTAACAGCAGAGCTGTGAGTATGAAGGATTTCTTTAACTGTCCTGACACTGACACAGGAAAACCCAATAAAAAGAGAAAATACAATCAGCTTTGTCTGAGATATCTCATGTGATAATGAACACCAGAGATGGAGACTAAATAAAAAAAAAATATATATATATATGGATGCGGATTACCACTATTTTCTGTCACCTACTGAAATGAATGTGAGGCTGCTGTCAGACTCACCAGCTCAGCAGCGACAGTGAGGCAGGCACAGTGCTTCTTGGTCAGTTTGACTTTGACAGCCTTGGCGTTCTGGACGGTCTTCAGCGCTCTGGACAGGTTCTCCGGCGTCACCTCCAGACAAATCTCATTGGCCTCGGGTGACACGCCCTCCATCTGGTACTCATCGAAGAAGTTGGCCTGGAAACGGGGAGGGAGACAGAGCGACATCATCAACAGGTTCAATAACAGGAAAAACATAACTGTAAGACGAGATGAAACTCTTAGGATCCCTGTGAGAAAACTGGGTGGCTGCCGCAGCAAATAGTAGGAAAAATAGAATATGAATAGAAGAGAGAATAAAGCAAATGGGTGGCTTTAGAGTATTAAGTAGAACAGGATTCCCACCATGGTCCTGAGGTCCCGACTTTCCATAACTATGTCAGAACTAGAGCTGAAACGATTAGACGATTAATCGATGGACAGAAAATTAGTCGATTATAATTTTGATAACCGATTAAATGTTTTAGTCATTTATCAAGTAAATGTACCAAACATTTGCTGGTTAAAGATTCACAAACACTAAGATTTGCTGCTTTTCTCTGTTTCATCTCGTTATTAAATCAATACTTTCTGTTTTTTGGCTGCTGATCAGACTGAGGAAGAAATCTGAAGAATCACTTTGGGCTCTGGGAACTTTACTTTTTTACATTTTATAGACTAAATGATTAATTGAAAAAAATAGTCGATACATTAATTGATAATGAAAATAATCGTTAGTTGCAGCCCTATAGTCAGAGCGCTTCCATGAGCTAAAAATGTTATTTCTTCATGGTTTCGGCAACAACAGGCTAAATTAGATTTAGGTTTAAAGGAGAACTCCAGACATTTTCAACCGTTTTTCTGTTTCCTTCTATACATTGTTTACTGTGACTATGTATTGTTTTTCATGCTTTGCTGCAAACCACATTTCCAAATTGGCAAAATCAGGTGTTGAAGTGGACCTTGTACCTGTGACAGCTCACACCACATGCTGACTCCTCCGTTGGCCACTTTACCAGACAGGACGAAGAACAGGTTGTCTGCAGTGAGCCGCAGGACGCACGTCTTCGTCAGCTTCGAGATGGTCGTCACGACACCTGGACAGGAAGTGACACAATAATGAGACAATATTAGATAAGTCTGTAAAAAAATACGCTTCATTAAACAGACAGCAGTTTCAGCATCATATAAACAGTGTGTGTGTTGGATTAACAGACACTAGTTCAGTCTAGTCCAGCTACAAGCCATTCTTTGTAGTACGGAGAGAAAGTCACACCAAACTCCTTTAAAAAATCTGGCACTTTAATGTAGTCATGCTTATCGGCAAAAGTACATGTGGTAGCACATAACTGAGGACATTTTACCAATCGCAAGGAGCCATGGGAAAATACACCATACAAATGACTCACCAAACAGCACTTCATTTGAATAAAATCTCAACTTTTACTGCATCTCCCCCTGAGCTCCACCACATCCTCAGAGTTTCCCAGTTGCACCGCTTCTGAACATTGGCTTTTATTTACTTTCAAGCTAATATGACTAATGACTGACATTATGTACCATTTTATGACCAGACAAGGCTCACAACAAAAGATGCAAATATAGGTAGATTTGTGTGTTGTGTATAATTTCATGTTTCACTAAACAACAACAATGATACAGCTATCATTGGTTGTGCCATGAAAACCCCTTGTAAAGGACTTGGTATTTACTTACTTAGGACTTATTTACTCACTTATACTTAATTTCCCTAGGTAAACTATATATTTTTGACATGTTCTGTTGTTTTACAAGTGATAAGTAAACTTCAGACCATGACGCAGACAGTTTACAAAGGGCCATATCTCCTAACTGTTAACTGTTAACAGAGGGATTATGACACTGAAGTGCAGGAAGCTGAATGAGTATTTAGTCTTTAAATAAAACAAATTAATTCACAAAAACTAAAAAATCCAAGCTTTATAGTTCACACTGCAATCTACCGCCGACCTCGGTGTATTTTGACGATTTTTATTAAAATAAGTTATGCTTGAAGTAACTGGATGTATGCCGATTTAAAGAATGGACACTAACGATTCGTAAATAGTTATTTTCTACCAGGTATGTAAGTCTGCCGATGAAGACAGAATAAAGAACCATATCTTTGAATGAAGTTTGGCTGAACATTCTCCCTACAGCACAGGAATGAACGATCGATGGCTAACTTCAATCAAGCTAACAAGTTAGCGTACATCAACTGGCTAATTTGACTGTTTTGCCAATAAATAAACGTTAAAGTCACTTACGAGTGAAATGATTAAGGCATCCGATATCTATAATCTTTGCTCGAAATTTCATTCTGAGTTGTGAGAGTAAATTTGATTACGAAGTCAACACTTCTTCTTGGTTACTAGCCGGTTATTTTTCAAGCGCACTTAATCTGGTCCGTCCGTATGAAACGTCCGACGGAAACAACAGGTAGCGTCAACATAGTTCTGTGCGTGGTGTCTGTATGTTCCGGGTTAAAATTGTTTTGTGATCTGCAAGAGTTAAATTTTATTTTATTTCATGTTTCCATATATTCCACGGAAATACGTGAAATCGTTCAGCTCATCCACAGCCAAATCCATCGGTTCCTCTCCGGGAAAGAATGTTCTGATCACACACTGCCTGCACACACATCCAGGCTGTTTAATCTGACTTTAATGACTAGTGGGCGACAAGATAAACAATGAGCAATTTGCAAACACATTAGCTTCAATCCATTGGGCTGTTTTGGAATGTCAACATGGTGGGAGACTGATAACAGAATTGATGATATTGAATAGGGGATAAGGTTAGAGATGAAAGACTCTGGCTTCCTTAACCGCTACCTGATATTCTGACATATGTACTCTCATAATGTCATAGAGCAGTTATTCCCAACCTTTTTCATATCAAAGACCTCAAATTTAGTCCACATTAGAGCCACGGACCCCCATTTGATGAGATTTTGTCTCTCTGCGAATATTTGTATTGTTAGATACGATTTTTGCCAGAATCCCATGACTAGGCCTGTCTGTTTTGTAGATAGAGAGATATCAGTGAAACTATGACCAAAATAATTATTCTTCTACATCCTCTACTTGTGTTAACTTATTGTAAATGAAATAATGATGAAGTTTAACAATTCATCAATTTGCTGGGGACCCCCTGGAACTCCCTCAAGGACCCCTGGTGGTCCTCGGACCCCACGTTAAGAACCACTGTCATGGAGGACTTTTAATTTGTTAGCCTTCCATTTTCGTTGTGCTTTTCGGCACTCTGTCCTTAGGGATCGGGTGTGGTCGTTGAGCCATGGCATGGATTTTGGTTTAGATTTTTTTTGTTTTTGGGAGGAGCAATAGAGTTGGGAATGGTAGAGCAGGTGGAGTTAAAGAGAGAAACTAGTTCCTCTGTGCCCATATGCAGAGGGGGAGAGAACTTTCTCTAACTGTCTGGTGCGCACCAGATAGTTTTCCGTGCGCACCAAAAACTTTTTTTTTTTTGGCCCATGTCCCCTTAGGGGCTCCATACCTTGTAAAAGAAGTCTAGACTCATAATTAACACTGCACATGCCCAACACTTATTTGTATGTTATGGTGCTTTGGCTTGTTTTGCATGATAAATAAATAAATGAAATGAAATCAATTGCGCCTGAAATAAAAAAAAATATGACAATACAGATATTGGGCATATTGTGGAGACGTTACAAAAGCCAATACAGGACACTTGTGCTGTATCATTAGAAAGGGCAGTTCTATACACTTTCATCGGTGTATAGAGTAATATTCAATCCCTTTATTTATAAGACATGTTTCATTGAGATATGTGTCACTTGTTTATGAACATTCATCACACAAAACAGAGTGTGAAACTTAGGAAGGTTGTTGGACTGTAATAACTGATTCTTAGGATGGACATTCGCTCTGGTCCATGTGACAGGACCCCAGTATTCGTTCACTGCACTTTATTAACTTAGTTGGAGGCACAGCAAAGCAAAGGGCACTTATCCACAATGGAGAACTTAGTTAGATTTGTGAACCTTGTGGTTCTGTAAACAGAAAATGAAATCACAGAGTTGAGAGCATATATTTACAATAAGTAGGCTTCACATACTATGATTCACCCAAGCTAAAATTATACCTAAACAAATTAAGTAAATTACTCAATTTAACTTAATATTGAAGGCTTATGCATTTACAGAGGCTGCCATCATCAAACAGAAACACCAATAATATTTAAACACAATAGGCAGCAATTAAGGCAGTGAGATAGCACCACTGATTATTCTACAGAGTGAGGTAAATCAAAATCCCATTGCCTACAGTCCTGTTACATTGGTAACGAGCGCCCTCTATTGGCGGAATCAATCTACCATAAATTACCTTACAAGACAGCTCTAAATTGCCCCATCGTCAATTAAACAATGAATCTCACAAACTAAGCACACTAACAACGGGGAATACTAAGCAATATACAGACACTAATAACAATCATTTCCACAATTATACAGTACAAGAAAGATTGCGGGAGAAATCTGTTATGCACTCAGCATGCTACAATCTTTCCAGACCGCATGGGTTAACAAGAGCAGAAACGGAACCGCGACATACATAGGCCCAGCACGTAAATATAAAACTGTCTTACAAAGGCACACTTCACCAACCAAACTATGAAAGGGGATAATTATTCAGCACTTAACGTTATCGTGGACGCACATGAACACAAATGAAGTCCACACAGGATGAATTAGACGGAGTGCAATTCGGAGTGCGCATGTCTGGGTCCACGGGGCTTGTGCGTCTTCCCACTAGAAAAACTCCCGCAATACTCTGCGGCTATGATGTCGTAGTAGTTTATCATAGGGCTAATGCTTATAATTTCTGGGCCCTTTTTACAGAGTGAACACACATTACACATGGAGCAATTGTGGACAAAGAGAGCAAAACAAAAGTGATGAAGAGTGATGAAGGTAATTATTTATTTGTTGCAGTTGCAGCTCTTACTGAGAACATCCATATTCAAATCCTCACATATTTTTTTTTTTTTAAAGCCATCCCATGACCAAGAGGGACAGTGGCTGAAATTACACTTTGTTTGAGAGCTTTGCATGAAAGTGTCAAATGCAGCAACTGCACTGGACAGTGTTGAAAACAATAAGTCGGGAAGAATCGTCAAGGTTTAAGTTTTCATGATTTTGTTTTCAAATATACTATGCCTCAGGATGAGAATAATGTTCTTCATGACGTCTTGAAAATAAAAGTGGTGGCAGTGGTGGAAGAAGTATTCAGATCTTTGACTTAAGTAAAAGTAGAAATACCACAGTGTAAAAATACTTTGCTACAAGTAAAAGTCCTGCATTCAAAATCTTACTGAAGTCAAAGTACAAAAGTATTAGCATCAAAATGTACTTAAAGTAGCAAAAGTAAAAGTAGTCATTATGCAGAATGGACCATTTCAGAATCATATATATCATGTTATTGGACTATAATTATTGATGCATTAATGTGTTCATCACTTTAATGTTGCAGCTGGTAAAGGTGGAGCCAATTTTAATTACTTTATATACTGCTGGGTAGCTTAACCTATAAAATTATCTTATTTTATAAGTTGATTTATAATTTGTATTAATAATTTAAATCTGCAAAGTAACTAGTAACTAAAGCTGTCAAATAAATGTAGTGGAGTAAAAAGTACAATATTTCCCTCTGAAATGTAGTGGAGTAGAAGTACAAAGTAGCATGAAATGGAAATACTCAAGTAAAGTACAAGTACTTCTAAATTGTACTTAAGTACAGTACTTGAGTAAATGCACTTAGTTACATTCCACCACTGTTGATTGGAGTGAGTTAATCTATGCTGACTTTAAAAACTTGTTGCTGTAACTATGGGAATGCCTAACCCTGAAATGGTAAAAGTTGGTTTGACATTTGGATAGCTCAAAACAGCAGCGAGGACAGAGCTTAACACATGACCTTCATACAGGAAATTGATATAAATTGTAGATACATTTAGATTAAAGAGGTCTACACATACAGGCAGGTATTTCATTAATCTGCAAGGGGAACTTAGCATTGGCAGCATAATAACATACAGCATAGTATAGATAAAAAGGTTATAATAAAAGATAATAAAAAGATACATATAAAGAAGCACTTACAAAGATTTCACTGGAAATCTGACAACTTCACATAGATAAATTGACATATTACAATGATATGTATGGATTTACCCAGTTATAAAGACCCTAGTGATGTGTTAATGTTTTATCTTCATGACAAATACAATAGCCACACAAAAATTGGATTATAGTTCGTTAAAAGCTGTATCAAATACATGAAGGTAAATTACAATCCCCAAAATCAAGCCATGTGCAATGAACTAGTTTTCCTCTTCAACTCATGTTTGTGTGTGTGCACGCAAACACACACATTTACATATACACAGAACACATGGGCAAACAGTGTCCAGGTTCAGTGCCTTGCTCAAGGACACTTTGGCAGTGGGGGGATACATTGGCTGTTGCAGGGAAAAAAAACTCCAGTTACAGAACGATCTCTCTCTGAACACCAGATCAGCATATCGTACCCTGTTTTTTGTCAGATCAACCCAAAATCCCCACAGAGGAATGGATCTACTTCACAGAGAATCGCTATCATCTCTGAACTTGCAGCTTCCCCTTTCTTCCTTACAGCGTCGATGACAAAACGAGCCTTGTCACTTTTCATTTGCATCTCGTCCGCTGACTCCCTCTCAGAGTCAGTTATCACAGTTTTCTCAAACAGCTTGTCCAGCAGACTTTTGAGCACAGGTCCTGATATCCCATCGATGAAGCTGCTCCGTATGTAGAACAGCCTCTCGTTTGAAGGGAGACTCAGACCGCTCTGAACCTGGGGCTTTCTTAGGGCATCTGACGAAAGACAAACTTGCCTTTCCCATACACACTGGGGATCATTACTGTGTTTTAGAAGCAGCTTAATATTTTTCATGAACTTTTCTAAAACCACTTGGAATGTGGGGAAGTAGTTGTTGTCGGATTCACTGTAGAATTCTGCCTCTTTTGGTTGTATTAGAATTGAGTCATCTTCAGGAGAAGTGGACAGTGTGTACTCCTGCTCTGGGTGTAGTTTACAGCGTGAGGATATCTCTATGAACCTCTCATCTTTATTTCGTTCCCTCCTTCCGTTCAACACATCACGGAGCACAATGTTTCCAGGTAGCAACAACATATTGAGGAAGGATGTGAGATCAGGATCAACTGGGGGGTTGTAGAACAGCAACACCAACGCCCGGATCGGTACAGGGGGCGAGTTTTCATCCTTGACATTACCAAAATCAGAAAATCCAGTGATGTTCATAATAACATGAGTTTCTGTTATCTTATGGGGAAGGATGAACTCAGTTCCCTCGTCTGTCACATGGGCAACTGACAAGAATTCACATCCACCTGCAGAGCGGATCTCACAGTGTGGAAGATGAAGTTGACAGACAGACTGCTGGTGGCATTTTATGTCAAACAGCGGTCCTGCAGGCTTCTTACTATAGCGGGCTAGTAGTCTCTGGTTCCAAGGGACAGTCCTGTACACCACATCTCCTTCTCCCTCCATGTTAAACACTAGACCTGTCACCCTGCACTGGTACAGGCCTGGGTAGGTGCACTGGAACCTGTAGGTTTCCTTGTTTTCATGGACAGCAATATCAGGTGTAAACCTCTCATAGCTGTCTTGTAACAGGATATCAGGTAAGCTATGAGACCGCATGGCTCGTGTATATTTATTGTTCTTTGTGATGGGATCTTGGCTCAGTGAGGGCATGCTGTGAGAATGAGGCAAGGAGCTCCAAAGGGGATCTAGGGAGGAGCATGAGAGGTGGAGGTGGGAATGGACTGGCAGGATGTCAACAGTTGAGGGATGGCCAGTTGTGGCCTGTGGTACTATTTGCCCTGGGGCATCGTGGTTGCCTACTTGCTCCATTTCTGACAGAAGTTCCTCTCTTGCATCTTCTACTGGGCTTTCTTCAGTGCTAATGGAGGAGCTCATGGTGTCTGTGGTTGAGTGGTGGCCGGCTGTGATCTGTGACAGCATTTCCTCTTGGGCATCGTGTCTGTCTCCTGACTCGCTTACTGAGTCCAAACACACATACCTGCATGCATCTTTCACTGTGTCTCCTTCAGTGCTGATGGGGGAGCTCTGCAGACCCACTGGGCTGATTGGTGGACATGGAGGACCAGCAACAACTGGGTTGATGGACGGACAGCAAGTGCTGCCATGGTCTGTGGCATCACAGACCTGGTTATCTGATGAGTTTAGTCTGTGTTGATCATAAACAGATGAAGATTGCAACTTGTGTCTTCTTAATGTGTTCTTGGTGCGGCGGAAGACAGAATCAGGCCTGTGACTTTTCTCTTTAAGTCTGTAGTCCCCTTTATGCACTTCCTGTCTCTTGCTTGATGCTTGTGTAATGGGGCCTGTGAATTTTTTTTTTGTACTTTTTTTTGGGAGGAGGAGGTGAAGAAAAGCATATCCCAGAGTAGGCATCAGCTGCAGAGGAGCTAGGTGTTGCATCTTTTAGCTGTTTCTGTGAGTCAACAAATCAGAATCAGAAGGATCAAATTGTATTGTATCAAATGCATATTGTATCAGAATCAAATGTATTGAGAGAGAGGATATTGCTGGTATTAGCTGGCATTAGCATCTGGGTGCTACAAGACCTCTGGTCTCACTGCTGACTCTCCTGTACTTGACTCTTTCTTCTCCTCTGGTGTGTTTCCTGCCTTGCTACGACTCCATCCTTCATCCAAAGTAGAGGGGATCAAGAGCTTGCCTTTTCCTTTTTGACATTTCATCTTTTCTTCTTTTTTAACTTATCCTTGCCATTTTCACCTCATCCTAGACCCTAAAAGACAGAGAGAATGTAAAATGCAAGTCCCCCATGGTAAATTCATTCTAGCATAAAGGTTTCAAGTGTCTTTAACTGATCAAATACAATTCTACATAGGTGCTTCCCCTCAATAACTAAAAGGATAGTTACATTAGATCCTGTTAATTAGTAAATGCCTCCAGAATCCCATGAGTCTCGTAAAACATCTAGTGGGCATAGCCTACTATCAATTTAATTGTGTGTGTTTGCACCCGTGAGTCTGAGGGGTTGATCGGTACTTGAACAGGAACCTGGACAGCTTTGTCTCCACACTACCCTCCCCCATCTTCTTGATTCCCTCCTTGAACACACGCACGGCACGCTCAGCACAGCCATTTGAGGATTTCCCAACTCTGACTGACTTCCAGCGTCCCTGCGATGCATTCAATCGGCTGACAACACGCATTTCCCTATTTAAATCGCAACCAATAACGCACCATAAACATTCAATAAATTCAAAGAGTTTGGACACGCAGGAAGAAAGCTCCTGTCAACAACGGCTACAGTCAAAACCAACAATATTATTATAAAGCCTAAAGTCTGAGCTTACCATCAGATGGAGATGCTGAATCAAACTAGTGTCCAACTCTGCTGATGACTGGACTATGTTCACTTTAAACCGTGTACTTATCAGGCACATCTTGAATGAGTGTATGCTAATCTACCGGTATGTCTACTGATTAACTAGTAGAAGTTTTAGTGCACATTATAGTCACGTGATAGGCTACTAAATTTAATTGTGTGTGTGTTCTGGTCACACACTCTGCCTGGACACACACACACACACACACACATCCAGGCTGTTTAATCTAAGGCTGTTTAATCTAGACACAGCAATTTGCAAACATATCAGCTTTAATGTTTTTACTGCAAGTCACTTTGGGATCGTTTGGCTTCTGGAGACTTGCATTATGCTGGACGAGCTGCATGGAGACATTTTATGGTTATTTTCCGTTATTTTTTTTAACCGTGAAGTCAGATCAAGTGAGGTCCCCAGCAACTTCAGCTGTTTTGGAGAAGGCTTTTACGTTCCGCTGTGGAGCTCAGGACCTGCTGCTGTACGGACTTACAAACTTCACCCGAGTTTCAGCTGGCATGATGGGGGTGAGTAGATAATGACTGGATTTTCATTTTTACTTTAAAGGAACTATTCCTTTAAAGTAATATCTGAACGTTTTCATTTCATTTATTTCAGTTAGTGTTTGGATGTTTTTCAGTTACTGTGTGGGAGAAATTCTTAAAAAAAAAAAAATCTGTGTCAATTTACCTGGAAAGCCTTTACCTGTGTAATGTCATTGTTGAGAATAAAGGACCGTTTATTATTTAGTCACCAAATAAAAAATGTTCTCTTTTTGTAATCTCTGATCCAAGCTCATTTATTCTAAAACAATAGAATACCAGCTTCATTTTTCTAAGCTTCTTAAATGTCTGGATCAGTCTAAATATTTTTTCAGCGCCGGTCACAATACAGCCTGGACCCAATAACAGCAAGAGGACCGTAACATTCAAAACAGTTTGGTGCATTACAACATTTTAATGTGCTTTATAGCACTGATGCAGGCTATTTTTCAGGCTATTTTGTACACCTGTCATTCATGCATCTTTTGCTATTTGTCAGCTTCTACTGCACAAAATCTCCATCTTAACAAGTCAGTTAATCAAGTCAGCTATCATTTAATTTTCTTACGATAAGTGAAACAATCTGCCAATAGGATTAGAAAAATTCACTTGTTTCCAATGCAAATCAACTAGTTTCAGTAATTTAGTAGAATCAAGTGTCATCTTCGTGGCAGCAGTGCAGTGATCTGCTTTATTCTGACTGGTTTCAACAGACTGAGACAACAGACAAGTGAAGCTGCATTGGAGACAAGTGGAGTTATCTCTCCTCACTGCAGAATGTTTCTCTTGGTTTAAGAAAAATAAGATTTGAAGTTGAATATGAGACTAAATGACTTGTTAAGATGGACGTTTTTTTTTTAAATGAGACACTTTACTTTTACTGAAGTAGATTTTTACAGCAGTACTTTTACTTAAGTAAAATATCAGCAAAGTAGCAGTACTTCTACTTGAGCAGGACAGTCTAGCGCTCTTTCCACCACTGCCAACAACCATGTGTCCCGACATTGAACCTCAATCTGCTGATTCATTAGAAGTCGGCCTGGATAAGAGCATCAACTAAACCCCCTAAAAATGAAACTCCCATCTCTCTCTCTCTGTGGTTAAGGTGTAATTCTCTCTGTGGTTTCTGCTGTAGGTGGTGGCGATTGACTGACACTCATTTCTAGAAAACGCCTGAAACAAGTGAAGCTGCATTGGAGACAAGTGGAGTTATCTCTCCTCACTGCAGAATGTTTCTCTTGGATTAAGAAAAATACGATTTGAGGGCTGAATATGAGACTAAATGACTTGTTAAGATGGACGTTTTTTTGCAGTGTAGCTGCACTATAAACATCTGAGACTGTTCTAACGTTGCAGCACTGGATCAATTCTTCAGCTGTAAATGTACTTGTAGTGTTTCTGTTTAGTCTCCTGTCATACAGAACGCCTTGTCTGCACTAAATGTGATCTGTGATGCACATGCTGTAATGTGTAAATCCTGTATTGTGTAACTGTCTTGTAATGTGTCAGCTCCACTGAACCAGGAGCCAGGTCAAACTCCTGAGTGAATTAAAGCGTTTCTGATTCTGACAGGAGTATTTAGGAGGAATTAACTGGGATTTATTTTGTTATAAATGGATTTCGGCAGGAGCAATTTACAAAAAAAAAATGATATTCAACTAAACTGTTTTGACCATAACTTGTGTGACCATGACTCCAGATGAGTTTTCTGAAATACTTTAAGAGGAGAGAGAATGGGAGATAAATAGAAGAGACACGCATACGTCCTAATGAAGAGAAAGAAGGAGAAGAAGGAGAAGGAAAGAGAAGGAGAGGGAAGTGGAGACTAAGAAAGTTTCATCCAATTTTCACTCTAACTCTGATATTGGTGGAAAAAAAACAACACAAATCTAAATGTAAAAACAACAGGAAAACACATTGCAAATATCTGTTTTTTTTTTGGTGAGGCTGAAGCCTATTTTAAGGCCGATTTGAGAAGACATCCCATTGGTTCTCGTCCCTGATCAGTGGCCAATCATGAGTCGACAGTGTTAATAAAGTTTTGGTTCACACAGGAGCAGTGTGTGTAGTTCAGGTTCACCTCCAGCGGCGGCAGCAGCAGTGACAGGGCGGGGACCGGAGCCGGGAGAATCCGGTATCTGCACCCAGACACGAGACAGTTTATCTTTCCTCCGATTAATCAATTAAGAATAATTAATTAACTCGAGCATGGCGCCGCTGTCTCTCCAGTCCGGTGTGGAATACGCCAAAACTCTGCTGCCGGAGACTCTGCTGAGGTGGGTGAGGAAAACCAACATGTTTTCCAGCAGGAATATATAGGTATTTTTTTGCATATCAGGTAGAAGCTTTTTTCAGAATATTTCTACCAGGAGAAAAGTTAAAGCTTTAGACTTTATGGTGGCCATTTTAACTAAAAAAAAAAATCACTAATACTGGGTCTGTGGTAGCCTACTCCATAGTGAGTTTATAGTGACCATATGGTACTTTATGTAGACCTATATTTATTGATTACCCATCACTATAATATTTATATAAAATCCGGATTTAGGTTATATAGTGTGGCAGTGAGTTTACAGCGATCTTATCTTCTTAAAGCTAATTTTTGGAATAGTTGTTATAGTAATAGTTGTAGTTTTGGGATTTTTTTTTAATTGTATTTATCTTTTTTTTGGTGAAGTGCCGTGCCTAATTTGACACTCCAATTAGGCACGAATGGTTTGTTGTTTTTAATGAATGGAAGAAACCTGCGTGTATCATCCCAGAAAGTTTAATTAAAGAGATTTTTTTTAATGTTTCCACCTTAGCCAAGCCTTTCACCAGCTGTCCTGCCTCTGCAACTAATCGGAAATGTACAAAAATGGAGAAATGGCTAAATGCATCGCGGTTTGTCTACAGTTAGAGACTTTTCGTTTGCACTAGGATATAGCCTATGCTTTTGTCTCAGTTTGGTCTTATCGCTGTTTGGTCGTATGGTTGGCAATGAGACTGGTTGTGCACGAGCCTTTTGGTGGTTTTTGTCATTTTATCGTGTGTTTTTTTTTTTTTAAGCCCTGTCTGCAAACCAAACTTGACATTACAGGACACAACATTTGGATGAAATTGTTTTGAATGAATATTGGGCAATGTTGGTTAATCCTTAATTGGCAGCGAACCGGTGTTGTGCAAAAAACTGTAGCCTACCTCCTAAAAATGGGTTTCCCTGGCAGTGTGTCCTCGTCTTGTCCTCGGTGTGTGTTGCTGCTCTGCCGCTGCATCGGGACAATATCTTGGGGGAAGTAAATAGACAAATGTATCGCCTGACTGACAGCCTCCTGTATGATCTCCTTTTCTTGAAGCACATTTTGCAGGTGAAATCGTTTTTTGGCACAACACCTCTTCTGTTTGTCTGGCGGTGGGAATGAGACCAAAAACCCTCCAACACTGAAACCATCAGAATTAACTGATCTGACCAAAGTCCAGCTCTAAGCTCTGCAGCATTTGGAACAATTACATTTTGTCTTGACCTGAAAATGCTTGTACAGTTTCATAACTACAGATAGTTGCACACAAAAACTACTCTGAAGTATGGGAACTGTTAACATGTTGTTTGGCAGGTCAGTCTCAGTCCATCACCTCCTGCTGCATCTTTTCTTCTCAGCACTTGTCAGCTGATGTAGCATAATAGTGGTTCAATATTGGGGATGTGATGGCTTCTGTGATGCTTGTGTCCAGGGGCGGACTTAGTGATTTGGGGGCCCTAGGCAAAGGCAAGCATGGGGCCCTCTGAATCCCAACCCTTTCCCTTTTTTAATCCATCCTTTAGACATATTACCATCAAGTTGGAATAACCCACTATAGCCTGACTGATTAGGATGAGTGACCATGACTGAAGACTGAAATAAATTATTGTAACAGAAAGTACATTTATTTTATATTGATTAAAAATAAGTTTACATTAGTTCTATTCTTGTCTTTTTTGGGGGCCCTCGGGCTGCCGGGGCCCAAGGCAATCTCCTACCTTTGCTTGATGGTAAGACCGCCCCTGCTTGTGTCTCCGGTGTCTGGCAGCTCTTTCCTGGGAAAAATCCTCTGCTGTTTGTTTGGAATCAACAGAAGAAGAAGAACTGGGTAGTTAGCATGAGCAGTGATAGCCGCCATGGCTGAACAGACAGAGAAGAGAGAAACTCAAACCGCAGCAACAGAAAAATCCAAGCTCCGCCCACACTGTTTGATTGACAGGTGATCTGTGGGAAGAGCAGAGCAGAAACACCACAGTGAGGCTGAGGGATGGAGACAGAAACCTGACCTCCTCTTTCACCTCTGACTCCTCCTACTCCTCTGCCCTCTGCAGGTCGGTCTCCTCGGTCCAGTCGTCTCTCTCTCATCACTTCCTGTCCTCGGCTCCGCCTCCTCGCTGCTTTAAGGTTTGCACCCACAGCAGGAAGAGACGCCGCGGCCTGGTGGCGTCCTCTGTGGACCAGCTGCTGGAGCAGGTAGCAGGAACGGCTTCCCATCCAAACCTTTAGCTTCACATGACATGCAGGTTCAACATTCTCACAAAATATTGTCTCATGGTAAAATCCCCTATTAAAACGGCTTTGAAAACTATTGAACTAATATGAGAAAGATAGTAGTTTCTCAAAGCGATGCAGACAGCAGCTATGGACGACTACATTTTAAGTTAAATTTTGCCACTGTATTTACAGGTTTTCAGCTTTGGTCAACAGTCTCAAAATGTTTGTTGGCCATACAAATCTACCTATGATACCTACCTATACCTACCTGTGATTGAAATGGGAGGCAATGATGACCATCTCAACTACAGCATATCATATAAAATAACCAGTTTCTGAAATGTAATGTCAGCGCTTCCATGCAGTGTTTTGGAATGGACCAGAAAACCATTCAGGAATTCCTAAAACATTTCTTTCAGAGAAAAACCAAAAAGGAACTCTCCTGGAACGTTCCTGTAACGGGAACGTTACTTTGCAACCTAATGGGAATGTTCTCCTAACCTTAGAAAAATGTGGCAATCTATTGGAGTGGAAATGAACCATAAACCTGGGGCCAGTTGCATAAAGATAGACCTGGTCTTAGACTTAAATGTGGCTTTAAGTCAAACTTGCTATAGACATTTATATTTACTTGTTCCTACCACTTCTTGGTTGTGGGGAAGGTGGCTAACATTCCTACCTCCAAAGTAAGTCAGTTGTAATATTTAAGTAACAGACAGTCTTAATTAGACTAGTCCAACCTGAGAGTCTAAGACCAGTCTAAGGCTTAGACTAGTCTTAAACTAGCCTTATGCATCTGGCCCCTGGTTGCTACCTCCAAACTAAATCTCATTTGTGGGGTTCGAAAGGAGATGTAGTGTGTGAGGATCAAAGCTGGAACCTTTGAGGATTTATTCTACTCTGAAACCAGTTTACAGATGAACAGTTTCTAAACCCCATGCAGGCTGAGTAGTTTGTCCCCCTGTCCAGGCGGCCCGGGTGTTCCTGCTGTCCTCCCAGGTCCTGACTCTGGTGCTGGAGGAGGACGGGACCCTGGTGGACTCCGAGCCGTTCTTCCAGTCTCTGCCCAGCAACACGGCGCTCATGGTGCTGGAGCGGGGAGAGGTGTGGACGCCCAGCAAGGTGAGGAGGAGCAGAGGGGAAACACACACCGGTGGAAGGAACTAATGAAGGAACTGAGAAGCTTTTTTTGTCTACGTTTTGAGTATTTTTTTAAATCACTATTTTTACTTAATTAGATTTTGACTGAGATATTGTGCTACATTTGAAATCCCTACGGAAGAGGATTAGGGCCACATGTGAAAAATTTATTTGAGTTCTGACTTTAAAGTCAGAATTCTGAGAAAAAAGTCAGAATTCTGAGAAAAAAATCAGAAAAAAGTTCTGACTTTCTGACTCTGTTTTGTCAGGTAAAAAAAAAAAAAAAAAAAAAGTCAGAATTCTGACTTTAATCTCAGAATTCTGACTTTTTTTTTTTATTTTTTTTTTTCATCTGACAACTTTTTTTTTTGGTGGCCCTAATCCTCTTCCGTAGAAATCGCATCCAGAGAACAGATTGTTTTGGTTTTTTTGGGCTGTACGTAAGATATGCATCACAAACTGGACAGTTTTAGAAGCGTAATCTGGTTTTACTTTATGTACTCAGAAGTAAAGTTGTTGTTTTTTTATTTAATTAAAACAACCTAGTTCCAACTCTGTTCTCTCATACCTTTTTAGAATTGCATGGGAAAATCACATGTAACAACATTCTCTTTTACATATAAAAATAAAAAGTGACTTTAACTCTGAGTGCATTTTAAACTAGAAAACATATGGAAAAAAGTAACTGTACTTTTATGTTTTCATTTCAAAGGCTTTTGCTCCTTTAGCTGCAGGCACACTAAAGAACAAATTATCAGTGTAATTTCAGATGCAAATAAAACTTTATTTAAAGAGTGAATAGTATCAGAACTAGAAGGATTTTTTTCTTCCTCTCTGGAGTCAGTTTGGGGTTTGAAAGGCAGATTTTGTCAAGACAGTCTATGAACTGTGAAGCTCTTTCTGCAATTCTGCCACTAGAGGGCAGCACTGTCACACATTATAGTGAGTTATGATGAGCTGAGAGTTTCCTGACTGAAATCTTGTGTGTGTGTGTTAGGGGCAGTTAGGTCAGTGTTGAAATATTTTGTAGGGATTTGTTATAAAATATACTACTCCACTTAAGATAATGACTTTTGCAAGATTAAGGGTGTACATTTTTTTTTTTTGGTGGGGCAGGAGTGTCAGTGGAGCATCATACCTCAAATCTGTAGAACATCACAGACGATTTAATATTTGACTCTGTTTAATGTGAATCATGTCAGAGCTTCCCGAGCTTCCGGCAGCCTAAGAAGAATGGGATTGCCAAACTGACCTTTGACCTCTACAAGCTGCACCCTAAAGACTTCCTGGGCTGCCTCACCATCAGGGCCACGCTGTATGAGATGTACACACTGTCCTACGACTTCAGATGCACCAGGGCCAAGCACATCCTCAGGTGAGGAGACCTGTCACCTCATTATGTCATCGATACCCACTCTGAACCTGTTGTCTGTCACAAACTCTGACTCAGACTAATGATACTCAGGGAAATGTCTGATTCTCCTTCACACAATCAAACAAATTGCTTGGTCAAAAATAAATTCAGGTGATTCCCTCACCTTCATGCTCTCACCAACTCACATTATTCAGTCAAACAAATGATTCCCAAATCATTTGCACATGGAAAGTCAATTTATTTAAAGGGGCAATAAGTAATCTATGACCTTTATTGACATCTATTGGTGACCAGTAGGAACTGCACCAACACTGATCGAACTAATCTCCCTCCCTTCCTGTACTGTGGAGCTACGGTGGCCTGTAATTGACAAACAGTAGTCACAGTTTCATATTATAGCAATGGCAAATGGCAATCAATTTCTCCACAAGCAGTAAGCTAATATGAGCCTCAGCCCGCCCAAGGTTTCTTCCAAGTTTTCCTACCAAGGTTTTTCTTGGGAGTTTTTCCTTGTGTGCATTTAGGGTCTAAGGCTGGGGTGCCGGGTAAATTAGGCTATGTAGAATAGGTAGTTTGTTTTGTCTTGCTCAATCTGCTCTTGCCTACCGGTGATTTTTTTTGTTTGCTAAGTTTGTCTTACATAACTTTGTTCACCATTGATTGTGTTTAGTTAGACCTAGCTAGACACACTCTCTGTAAAGTCCTCTGAGACATGCTTGTGACAAAGGGCTATATAAATAAACTTGACTTGACTATGGAATAATTGAATTTATTTAAGTTGAAACTGATTGTAGAAATCAAACTCATGATGCTCTTACCCAGTTTTTATACTATTAAAACCATATTGCATTGAAAAGTCCTAGATATTTAGTTTTCTTTAAGATATTAAATTGATACTGGACTCTTGATTTGTTCTGACTTGACTTGCTGTTGTACATTTAGACTCGAGACTTGACGTTAATGACATGGACTTGACTTGGACTTGACTTGGTAATCTACATTTAGACTTGGGACTTGACTTGAGACTTGAGACTGACTTGGGACTCGAGCGAAGCTGACTTGATCACACCTCTGGTTTCAAAAGCCAGAAATCTCAGCAGAGCTTGAGTCATTTGTATTGATCCAACCTCCTGCTGATACATCATGGTTATTTTAAGCTGTAGGCTAGTACAAATCATACTTACTGCCCCTTTTAAACATGCAGCGGTGTTCTTTTTCTACCTGCTCTACACTGAATAGACATGAGACTTTTCCCCCTCCACCTCCTCTCTCAGGTCGGTGCTGCACTGCCTCACCCACATCACCAGACTGACCGGTCAGCTGCTGCTCTACACATCCTCCTCCATCCTGCAGCTCACTGGAGAGGAGCACTGCTAGCTCCGTGTGCATCCATAGGTGCTGAACATGTGTGAAACTGTGACATTTATTTACAGCCTTTTTGCTGCAATGGCAGGACTGAATTCAACTGTTCATTAGAGCTTTACAGCCATCTTGCAAACATAAATTCAGTCCATCAGGAGGATGATAACGTGTGTGTGTGTGTGTGTGTGTGTGTGTGTGTGTGTGTGTGTGTGAAAAACTGAATTCAGCTAGTCATGAAATGCATTTAGAGGCTTTTTGCTTTGATATAAAATAGTTGAATTCTCTCTTTTTTTTATTGAATGATCTTCCTCTTGTCCAGATTTGATTCTTCAGTCTTGTTTTTTTTTTAGTCGGGCCATCTGAATATCCCTATTGTGTGTGTGTGTGTGTGTGTGTGGTTTTATAAACTGTAGTGGTGGGAGGAAAGTATTTCTGAAATGTTGCGGGTCAAGACATTTCAACTGTTGAGAAAGATTTTCTGGATGTTTTAGCTTTTGAACGGCCTCATTATGTTGAGCTGTGAAGTGTGTGTGTGTGTGTGTGTGTGTGTGTGTGTGTGTGTGTGTATGGAGGAGAAACAAGTTGGGAATCATCCATGGTGGTGAAAATGTGATTGTAAGTCAAATTTATAAATAAAGATTTGTTTTCTAAAAGTCTGAGTTCTCTGTATCTTTTGGTGCTTTGTTATCAGTGAATCTTGAAAGTGATTCTTCTTCTATTAAATTAACTGAATTGGTTGTTTTTGTGACCAAATTTTTGTATTACTTTGTTTTCATATTCATAAGATGAGGATGAACAAAAAGGACAATTTGTCAGCATCATAATGCTTTTATCACCTCACAACTGCTTATATTTTTATTAGTTTTATTGTTTTACTTTTTATTTATTTCTGTGCTTGTATTCTATTTTCTTTCCCCTGCTGAATCCTTTCACATTCACTGCAATGATCTAATTTCCCCGGGGAATCTCAGTATCATCCGATCTTCTGTCACAATGTAGCAAGCATTTTGAGAACATCTCTACTTCCTTAATGTGATGTATTTCCTCTTGAAACAGGATGTTGGGGGCGGGACTTAACGCAGGGAGGGATCTCTCAAAAGTGTAAAACCAATGGGAGATCAGTTAGGGAGAGAAAGGCAGTTTGATTGGATGGGAGGGGTGGGAATGTTAAAAAAATCTGTGATGTTTTATTGGTTGGAATTTGTATTTACGCCTCCTGGTACACGATGATGTCACAAATAAAGATTTTCTGTCTTCCAGGAAGTAAGAGTAATGATATTTTGATATAGAAATACAATAAAATAACTTTTTGGACATTTGTTTTTTGGCATAAACTGTCAGATAGGTGTATGGATAGTTAGAATGAGCTAAAAAGGCGAAAGTAACTTTTCATGTCAGCGTGACTTTAACTCATCTGCCGCTCAACTGACCTTATATTTTTAAATCTATTTTCTATAACTGGGCTAAAGACTGAAGAAGCAGCAGCTGGTTCACTGTGGGCAGTGAGCAGGCCGAGCAGCAGACCCTTCAGTGGTAAATCATCTTGTGTTTTGTGGCCAACATCTGAATCCATGTAAACTGAAACTGAGCTGCAGGCTCTGAGCTCCGCCTCGGAACAGCTGAGCTCCACGCGCTCCCTCCTCTCCCTCCTCTTCCTCCATGCTTCCTTCTTCACTTCTCCACACCGACCATAAAGCAAGTTGATATGTGTTAAGTTGTTAACACTGAGTACATTAAGTTTCCCATTAGTTCTAGTGTAAATTTACGCTGTTATTTTGCTTTTTGTTTTTTATTTTTAACCACTTTTATTTTGAATGTTGTTCCTATTTATCAACTTTTATATGTTTAGTAGGCCTATTCTTGTTTTTATACACATTTTTTTATGTACTTCCTTCATATTTTACTTTTCATGTATTTTATGCACTTATAAACGACTGTTGAAACTGTTTTTAGAAAATATATATGTTTTTAGATAATTCTATATGCTATATATTTTTTCTTATTTCATACATGTATTTTAATTGTTAAACTTTTCCTTTAAATGATTTAAAGGAAAAGTATTTTCTAGTCTTGTTTTTAATCCTCATTGCAAAGCACACTGCACTGTTTTTAGATACAGTAGGCTAAGTGCTAATTATGTTATTTTTTATTCTTATTTTCTTTTAGGTGTTTATTATATTTTAGCCAATTGTATTTTGAACATTATTATTCATTATTATTATTATTATTATTGTGATTATTATTATTATTATTATTATTATTGTTATTATTGCCACTACAGCTCTTTTGTATGACAGAAAGGGAAGTGGACTACGAGTTAAGGTGGAGGGAGACAAACTGGGTTTTGGAACGGGACGGATCCCATGGGTGCCCTCAGGGCGTGGTCGCGTGAACGCGCTTCAGATGAGCAGATGAACTCGGCGCGCGTTCGTGCGATCAGTCAGATCAGAAGTGGGACGCACGCTCGCATCCAGCAGTCAAAAAAAAACAAAAAACTTTGATCACAACCAGAGAAGGAAAAGAAAGAAGAAAGATGAGGGAGATAGTTCACATCCAGGCCGGACAGTGCGGGAACCAGATCGGGACCAAGGTACAGAAGCTTCTGTTTTATCTCATTCTGGAATATTTCTCATATGAAACTGAAAAAGTTTCTGCGAAGAAGTTTACAAGACGACAGGAACGAGTTAGTCCTTCCTTCCCTAGAGGAAAATCCCCATACTCACTATAATATCCTTATAATATTCTTATAGACACTGTTTTACTTCTATCGAGACTTTATAGTGACTTTAGAGTACTTGATGGTATTTTGATACCACTATGGTATCACTGTAATATTCCTATGATATTCCTGTATGGACTTAGAGTGTGTCTGCGGTACTGAATAGTCAGTTTATACTGACCATATAATATTTTTTACTTTCTATACAAGTAGAAGACGCAGAAACGAGTTTCTCATGCCTTCCCCAGCGAAAAATCCCTGTAGGCCTACTCACTATAATATTCTTATAATACTCCTATAGAGACTGTTGTAGTGGTATTTTATCTTCTATGGTAGTACTATAATATTACTATAGGGACTTATAGTGTGTGTATGGTATTCAATAGTGAGTTTATAGTGTCTTTATAGTAGGCTACTTTAAGGTATTTTATCTCCTATGATTCTATAATATTCTTATAATATTAGGGAATATAGTACTTTATCTCCTATGGTATCTCTATAATATTCCTATAGGGACTTGTAGTTTTGATGTGATATTTGTATAGTGTCCTTTTCAGATTTATCACATTTATCATATGAATACTATTTGTAAGGTTTCTACTGAGAATTTTAATAAGTTACTGGTCATAGATTTGCGTCATTCTGAACAGGGTGTGTGAATGAATTAACCAACTGACTCCCTCCTCCATGCCAGTGCCCTGTAATAACCTTCTAACGGCGCTGTGAACTCTGTACCACTGTGAGACTATTCAAGGAATCTGGGCTGGGGATGACGCTCTGCCGCTTTAAAGAAACACACAGCGACTTTACTGGAAGTTTTTAAGTCCCAGAAGTCATATCGGATTCTGCAGAAGGGCACAGTGTCGGCCCGCGCGATCAAAACTGATACGAAAAAGAGAACGTGAGACAGAAATGAGAGAGGAAATGGGAGAGAAAAGAGCCAAGTCAGCAGCAACTGGCAGAGAAAGAGAGACAAGAAGAAGTGAGGTGGGATAGCAGCAGTGACACAGCGATTTATGCAAAGATTACAAAGTAGGTTGTAGCCTATATAAAAGTGCAAAAATAGCCCTATAATATTTTAGAAGTATGTACATTTATGACATTAAATCCCGTCTAATCTAACATATTGTAGATTGGAGTTTTAGTTGGACAAACACCAGAGAGCAAACTAATAGTGAATCAACAGAGAATCAATGTTAATGCATCAACTATAGGGATGGGACGATATATCGAAATTCAATATATCGCAATACAAAAATGTGGCAATAGGTATTGTGGGTCAGACAAATGAATCGCGATATCAGCTCCATGTTATTCTGCTGTAGTAATCACTAATTAGACTCTTGACCATCACAGTTTCACAAGCTCTCCATCCAAATTATATTATTGTCACTTTGTAATGACATTTTTAAATTGTTATTTACATTCTAGGCTAGAAAGATTTGTGTCTCAGAAATAAACAGAATTCTGCACAGTCAGACTTTGTTGTCGTTGAACTTTTATTTATTACGTCATAGCTATTGAATCGTGAACCCCACGTGGCGTTTCAGATCGTGAGATAAGCAGATCGTTCCGTGTCTAATCGGCAACTAACACTGAATCACTGAATCATCGTTTGCACCCTGAAATAATGCTGATGCAACATTGAAAATGGATTGACAACACACAAAAACCTGGGTTATTTCTATTCAAATTCAATCACTGATTCAGCATCAAATCAACATCTAAACAATATAGAATGAACCCTGCTTTTCTGTGGGGAAGAGGAGGTGAAATCACAAATAGTTATAAAAAATGAAAGATTTAAAAGAGTTATTCATGGAATCAGTGTTTTATCAGATGGTGTACAGGTCAGAGAGACAGGAGAGAGAGAGAGAGAGAGACAGAAGGAGGGAGAGAGAAGGTGTGGCAGCAAAGTTCATGGGTCACATTTAAGGCTGCAACTAACGATTATTATCATTATTGATTAATCTACCGATTATTTTTTTAATTGATTAATTATTTAGTCTATAAAATATAAAAAAGTAATGACAAATGCTCATCACAAGTTCCCAGAGCCCAAAGTGATTCTTCAGATTTCTTCCTCAGTCTGACCAGCAGCCAAAAAACCCAAAGTAGTGATTTAATAATGAGATGAAACAGAGAAAAGCAGCAAATCTTAGTGTTTTTGAAACTGCAACCAGCAAATATTTGGTATTTTTGCTTGATAAATGACTAAATCAAAATTATAATCGATTAATTTTCTGTCCATCCACTAATTGATTAATTGACTAATCGTTTCAGCTCTAGTCACATTTAAACCTGTAATGTCAGAGGCAGAGAACAGTATAATGGTTCAGCACAAGCCTTCTCCTGCTGAGTCACCAGGACCGCCGTTATCAGGAGTGTTTTAAATCTTCTTCTTCTTCTTCTCCTTCTTCTTCTCCTGCTGCTGTGACTCATCAGTTCTGGGAAGTGATCAGCGATGAACACGGCATCGACCCCGCTGGGAACTATGTTGGTGATTCAACTCTACAGCTGGACCGGGTCAACGTGTACTACAACGAGGCGTCCTGTAAGTACAATACACTCAGAAGGTGTGTGTGTGTGTGTGTGTGTGTGTGTGTGTGTGAGTCACTACTATGAGTCACACACGTCCCCCCAAATAACTTGCCTTGTGATGCCTGAGTTTTCCCTTCCACTTGAAAAGAAATCACCTAAAATAAATCGCATGGTACGTTCCTGCACACACAGCCAACAGAGAGCATGTTAATGAGTCAGATGCTGTCAGTCAGCTTTCATTTCATTTAATGGAGGACATTTATGTCTCTATAAGCTCATGACATGTTCTAGAGCAGAGTGTATTTAGACGAGTGGAAATTAGTCTTTTCGTTTCAACATGGTTTAACACTGAGGCCCACAGTCCCAAGTCAGTCTCAAGTCTTGAGGCTCAAGTCTCAAGTCAAGTCCCAAGTCTAAATGTAGATTACCAAGTCAAGTCTAAATCTAATCTTTATTCTGTCGAAACATTGGCTTAAAGAAAGATATGTGTTTTTGCATTAAGGCTACAAGTGTGCAGCAACTCTTTTCACAAAATGTATATGTTTAACTATTGACCACACGGGTGTTTTGATTTAAGGTCATGCAATGCTGAAAATGGAATTTAGGTGTATTTTGAGCATTATAAACATGTTAAAATAATGCAGTGTAGTGTTAACAGTGTATGGCACCATGTTGAAGTGATGTCAGATAATAATAATTGTAATTCCGACTTGAAGAGCCATTCCACTGCATCTTCCAACATCTATGGAACACAAACATAAAGTTATGGGATTAGGCACAGGGTCTTCCATGAGGTTAAAATTAGAGTTAAGGTGACGATTGGATTTGTAATGAATGAACATTTTAGGTGAAAATTTTGACAGTTCCCAGTGTTGCAGGTTGAACCAGAAAGTAACGATAAGTTCTCTGTTTGTTTGTGCAGCACATAAATACGTCCCCCGGGCGGTGCTGGTGGACCTGGAACCAGGAACCATGGACAGTGTTCGCTCAGGAGCCTTCGGACAACTCTTCAGACCGGACAACTTCATCTTTGGTAAACAGTCTGGATGATGCTCTAACCTGATATTCTTTGTCACGGTCTTTAAACTGTTATCGGTACTGAGTTTTCATTTAAATCTGGCAAAAACTTTGTCAGAGGCTTAGGGTTAGACTGAGACAAGCTTGTTAGTATTCCTATTGATGCCTATGCATTTGTGACATTTTAGGAAATAATGTCCATAGTCTGGCTCAATCTCAGGGTCATGAGGCATTTCCTATAGGAGGGGGGATTGTGTCAGCTCTCAGGAATTAAAATCTGAGATAAAATCAGTGCTACAAAGTTTCTGTAGCTCACTTTCGATGAATACCAATCCTCTTGTCCTAAGATGGTAAGTAAATCAAAGTGTTTGCTTGCCAAAAATGAATGAAAATAAATCCCCTACTTTTAATGAAATAACAGATAATGTCAATTCAATGGTATGAGAATACAGTGATTACAATTCAAAAGGTTAATTGTCTTAGAGGCAAAGTTTTCTGTGTTCAGTGATAGAACAGTAATGAAACTTTACAGTGTTGAATTTCCCATAGTGTGTGCAGTAAACAGAGGAGTCAGACTGGAACGGCTCCAACGTTTGTTTTATAAACTGATGTCTCACTGGGAAAAGAAGCAGGGAGGCTAGGGATCTGCTTTATCTCTCACGCTGTCTTACACACACACACACACACACACACACACACACACACACACACACAAATCATATCAAACAGCAGGTATTCTGTCCTCTTGTATTCCCTAGCTGATAAATGGGTCACCAATGGCATGTGCGTGTTGGAGGGGCATTAACAGTGTAATGTAACTTAGCATGTGTATGTCTTTGTTAGTGTGTGTGTGTGTGTGTGTGTGTGTGTGTGTATGTGTGTGTGTGTGTGTGTGTGTGTGTGTGCTCTCGCATGCACATCCCAGCATATGTGCGTGGGTCAGGGATCTCAGCCATATTAGATTTCACAGATGGATATGTGCTTCTTCTTCTTCTTCTCGTCTGCAGGCCAGACAGGTGCTGGGAACAACTGGGCCAAAGGTCACTACACAGAGGGGGCGGAGCTAGTGGACTCAGTCCTGGACGTAGTGAGGAAGGAGTGTGAGCACTGCGACTGCCTCCAGGTAAAGATATGCAGATCGGAGTTTTAGTTATAAAAACAATTTCTCGGAGGCAGAGCTTCTCTGGAGAGAGAAATAATCTCATTGGTTGAGTTAAAGGATAAGGCCGGTGTTTTTTAATGCATTGCTTACCGTCAACAAATCCTTTGAAAATAACAAAATCAACAATGCGTTTGCTCTCCTCCCGTTACTTTCTGACTTCCCACGTTCCGTTTTTAGCCGTCAACCCGGAAGTCATTGGCTCCGATTGTAAGCTAAAAACCTTGAAACACAGCTCACAAAGACATAGTTTCCATTTTAAAAATCGCTAACTGTTACCATGAAAAGTCAGACTGTTGTAGTTATTACCAAATCAAATTCAAATGGGAACAAATTCGTCGGGGACTATTTTCTGTGCTACGGAACTACTTTCCTGAGATCGCAAAGTGGCTTATTAAGTTGTTTGAGGAAAAAGTGGTCCGGCCCGGTGCATGGTGATGATGAAATATGCTGCAGAGCAGCAGCATGGCTCTGTGACGGGTTTTTAATTGTTTTTTTAATACAGTGGAGTTCTATGGCTGCATTGGGCACCGGCTACATGGACGATATTTGCTGGCAAAACAAAATCATTGCTGATTTTGTTATTTTCATAGGATTTGTTGACGGTAAGCAATGCATTAAAAAACACCAGCCTTATCCTTTAAACCTCAGTGGGCGGAGCCTAAGAACCACAGTTTTTTGAAGCACAAGTCAACCTCTACCTGGGTCTCTAATGCAAGCAAAGACTCTGTTGAATTTCTCTACTCATTTCAGACAAAACGGGATGGAGAAAACAATAAAGGTTGGCAAGCTGGTAGCTTCCTCCTCTCTTACCTCTTGTCTTTTTCACTGAGCTTCAGTCTAACTTTACTTAGCCAGAAAATCTGTGGATCTTTGGCTCTTCCCACTGAGGTTTAACTCAACCAATCAGATTATTTGTGACTCCAGAGCCGCTCTGCCTCTGAGAAATGTTTGTAGAACTAAAACTACAATCTGCTAAAGATATACTGTTAGATTATAGCTGCTTCCAGGTTCAAAATCAACTTCAAGTCTTTAAAGCCCCTAAATGGGAGATTTGGTTTGTAGCAAAGCAACAACACAACAGATAACAACAAGAAACAAGATAAAATACAGAAGTGTCAATAAGTTGTACTTCCTCTAGTTTCACCAAACGATTGCACTAGTGACATTCTGGGGACAAATCTCATCAAATCGATCAAATCGACCTACCTGCCATCTTCCTCATCATTGTCTGCTGTCTAATAACACAGAAATGTCTTGTACCAAATTAAAAACTCTCTGTATCTGTCTGCAGGGTTTCCAGCTGACTCACTCTCTGGGTGGGGGCACCGGCTCCGGCATGGGCACCCTGCTGATCAGCAAGATCCGAGAGGAATACCCAGACCGGATCATGAACACCTTCAGCGTCATGCCCTCCCCTAAGGTACCAACAGCAAGACAAGAGTCGGCTGGCATTTTTACATGGAGGGAGAGATGGATAGAAACTTTCATATAGTTTCATTAGATCTTCTTTCCCTTGCTGTCTCTCCTCTCTTTCTTCACCTCTTTGTTGATCTCTTTCCTCTTGCTTTCTTTGATCCTCTGATCACATTGTCGCTCATCCTTTTTTCCTCTTCTCTGTCTTTTACCCTTTCCACCTGTCTAATATCCATCTCCGTCCATCTCTCTGCCTTCGCTCTCCCCCAAATCCCTTTTCCATCCTTCCGCTCACATGTCCATCTTCTACCATTTTTCTCTTATTACCCCTTATTTCATCTCCACCCACTGATCTCTTTCTCTCCTTCCTCTTGTCTTTCTTTGCTTTTCCCCATTCCTCTCTGCATCTCATCTCTCCCCTTTTTCAGGCAGCCTTTTAAAACCTTCATGCTGTATTACACCTTTTAACCGACTTAATTCCTAATCATGAGCACAATTGCAAGATTGAGCATATGTGCGAGAAAAGAAAAGGTTCTCATAACAAACGGATGTAATGTTGATTCCAAAATTTCCAAAGATTCAAAGAATTCTGGAATCGAACAGCCCTACTTATGGCAATATTTATGACAGCAAAAAGTTGGAAATTGACCATAGATTTGACCACACTGTCTTTCGCCTCTCCTCTCCATCCCTCCCTCTCTCCTCTTCCTCACTTCTCCATCTCCCCCACTTTTCTCCTCATCCCTCCTCTGCCCCTCCCTCCTTCTTTCCATCCCTCCAGGTATCGGACACCGTGGTGGAGCCGTACAACGCCACGCTGTCGGTCCACCAGCTGGTCGAAAACACAGACGAGACCTACTGCATCGACAACGAGGCGCTGTACGACATCTGCTTCCGCACGCTCAAACTGACCACGCCCACCTACGGCGACCTCAACCACCTGGTCTCCGCCACCATGAGCGGGGTGACGACCTCGCTCCGCTTCCCTGGCCAGCTCAACGCCGATCTCCGCAAGCTGGCCGTCAACATGGTGCCTTTCCCCCGTCTCCACTTCTTCATGCCCGGGTTCGCCCCTCTGACGGCGCGGGGCAGCCAGCAGTACCGCGCCCTGACCGTCCCCGAGCTCACGCAGCAGATGTTCGACGCCAGGAACATGATGGCGGCGTGCGACCCTCGCCACGGCCGCTACCTGACCGTCGCCACGGTCTTCCGCGGGCCCATGTCCATGAAGGAGGTGGACGAGCAGATGCTGAACGTCCAGAACAAGAACAGCAGCTACTTCGTGGAGTGGATCCCCAACAACGTCAAGGTGGCCGTCTGCGACATCGCTCCCAGGGGGCTCAAGATGGCCGCCACCTTCATCGGCAACAGCACGGCCATCCAGGAGCTGTTCAAGCGGATCTCGGAGCAGTTCTCGGCCATGTTCCGCCGCAAGGCCTTCCTGCACTGGTTCACGGGCGAGGGCATGGACGAGATGGAGTTCACGGAGGCGGAGAGCAACATGAACGACCTGGTGTCCGAGTACCAGCAGTACCAGGAGGCCACCGCCAACGACGGGGAGGAGAACTTTGAGGACGAGGAGGAGGAGATCAACGAGTAAGGCAGAATGTTGCAGAACGTTGCTATTGGTAAACCACTGGCCAGATCACTGATGGTAGAGTTATGATAGAACGTCACTAAAAGAACTACAATAGAACAGTGGTGAGATCTAGACAGGACAAGGCTTTCATTTCAAAACACCGTAGACTCATTCTGCAAAAACATTGTTTCTTGATGTTCATTGCGCAATATGTTCACACTCTTGAAAATGTTTCTATTTTGCAAGTAAAGGGAACAAAGTTGCTTGTAACTTCAACAATATTCAATAGAAGTTTATACTTTAATGCAAGCAAACTATTTCGTCAGAGTAGGTGTCATATTTTTCAAATGGTGGGAATCTCATTTTGGAATGAAACTCTTCACCTGTAGAACATCAAGAAGCATGAGGAAAAGAGTAAGTTGACTGAAAACTGGTAGGATTTTTGTAAAACTTATGAAGATGATATGATTTATCCGGATAAATTTGATGAAACCTCTGGACCCAGAGCCACAGATAGGGAGAGATTGGCGAAGTTGGAGCTAGAAATATGACGCGTAATTGCTGCAATTATAAAACTATTCCCTCCATGACGTTGGTTTAGTGAAATGGCCAATGTTGGACCACAACTGTGGAAATAACATGGCTGCCAATGCAAACGTCAATGACTGCACACTATCTACTGTATCTATGGCTCTGGGCAGAACACAGGGAACAACCTTATAACGTTCCTTGAACAATATTAGGAAAATGTCAATGGTTGGATCTCATATCAGTTTTACAAATACAGTGTTAAAAGACCAAGGCAACATTACATTGACCAACAAGTCACAAGGCAAAAGTTTGGTAGCACAGTTACTGAAATTTCCCCCAAAAATGGCAAGAATTTAAAACATTTCAGGAACATTCATAGACTTTAAAGAAGAGTGGTATCTTGTTGCATAGATTTAATAGACAGAGGTAGCTAATAATTAAAGTTAAATAAATATAATATAATAAATATGTGTATTAGTCGTCATATAACTGCCTTGACATACACAGGATACTTAAATTTGAAAGTCAAAAGAGAGTTTAGTATCTCTGTGTTGGCTACACACCCTAAGACACAGATACATAATACTCCTTTTTAGTTGACCACACCACTTATTGCAAAATGAGACACTTTTTTGTACTGTATTGTGTTTGAGTGTTTTGTTTTCAAACTGTGATTTTTATATGTGTGCAGCAGGTCTGGAGTGGCTGGAGAGTGGTTGAAATAAAAGCTTATTCCAAGGCCTTAAAATGTACTATGTGTCTGCTGTGTTCATGTGTATTGGATTTGTGCATCGTATCGTATGTCATGTTCCATTTAATCTGTCACTGGTTTATTTATGTGTCATATGTGATACATGATTTGTTCGTCGCGTTGCAGCTATGAAACATCGGAGGTCCCCACTAGCCAGGTTTCTATAGGTATTTATCCTGGTTTAATAGCACATAGGAACATTTCTTATCAGATCCTGTGTTTTGGTGAATGTCTGCTATATTTAAGACACTAAACCCTACCTGCTCTGCCCTGCTGTGATTGGTTGTTGGGGTGAGATCACACCTACAGTTTATTTTCTTTGGCTCAAACTATAGTTGAAAAGTTGACTTTGTTGCATTTTTGTATTCGGTTCGTTAAGGTTCACACTGACCAATTACAATTACATTTGGCGTCAGTTTGTTGTCGAAACAAATTCCAGTCCCTGTAACTTTATCTAACATGATGGACTTGTCTGTCTCTTCTTCTCTGGTGTTCAAACCAGTTCAGAACACAGCTGAATATGAGCATCAGTCCAGACTTCATTTTGTTCTGCTAGGCTTTCCAAGCATCCGTATCCTTCTACCCATAATCCCTTGTGTCGTGGGGTTGTTTTCCTGTATTTGGTTGCATTACGTTCTCACTCCTAACAAATTAAACTAAAGGAGTAAATGCTAGAGTTCAAATAAACCGTTCCAAACATAACGCACCCTTATTTAAGTTCCCCAGCGAAACAAAAACCATTTGTTACATCTACTGTCGAGTCACTGTGGCTTTGGCCTTCACATTCCTTAGACTTTTTTTTCTATATCCGTTATACTTGAACATCCATGTGATGCCGTAATGGTTACTTATTCTACTCTCTTGGCGCTGTTGCTTTGCCTCATACATTCCCTTATAATTAGCTGCATGAAATGTCGGCAATCTAGTAATTTAAAGTTGTTCTACTGTTGCAGTCGGTGTCAGTTACTGTGGATAAGAGCCTCAGCTGAAGAGTAAACATGTAGAAAGGAAATGCAAAATCAGTGAACATGCTGAAAAATAGAGCTACTAAAGTGAGGGATAATAATGTACATAATGGCTACAAGGTGTTCAACATTTGAATTTAACACTTGCATGGTGGATTTCTGGTTAAAGGCACTCACTGTAAGTCACTCTGGATAGGAGAGTCAGCTAAATACCTTAAATGTAACTACTGTCAGCGTGGAGAAGGACTGTCAACAGCTGAAACACTGCAGTGTTGGAGGGCCTAACATCACCTTGCTGTGCACACAGTTCTGGAGCACAGGGGCGGTTTTACTGGGGCTGGTGGGGCCAGAGAGCCCCCCCAAAAAGACAAGAATAGAACTAATGTAAACTTGTTATTAATCAATATAAAAGAAATGTACTTACTGAAAAACACCCCTCTTTTTGTTACAATAAATTATTTCAATCTTGAGTCATGGTCACCCACCCTAATCAGTCAGGCTATAGTGGGCTATTCCACTTCTAGTGTGATTAGTAATACTAATTTGTTACTATTTCACCACTTTAGCTCATTTTTCTTGCCACTGCATCAGTAGCTGAGAGAGAAGTAACACCCACAACAAAAAAAAAGCAAGCTACACAAATGTTGCAGAAAAACAACAAAAAGTGCCCTTGCATGCATAGTTTTCTCAGCCCCAACTTGATGGTAATATGAAGATGAAGGATGGATTAAAAAGGGAGAGGGTTGGGATTCAGGGGGGCCCATGCTTGCCTTTGCCTAGGGCCCCCAAATCACTAAGTCCACCCCTGCCGGAGCACATCATGAAACATCAGACAGAAGAGAAAACCACCCAGTCAACAGCTTGTTAATCTCTCTCTCGCACCATTGTGTTTCAGAATTGATTTCCTAGCAGTTCTGTTTGTGTACGGATTAACTGGAGAACAGACAGGCAGTCAGTCACTGTCAATGCCAAATGCTTTGCTCATGTCTGCCTGAGTTACTCTGTGTGTGTGTGTGTGAGTGTCAGTGTGCCAATACACACAATACACAACAGTGATCCAACCTATATCCAGTTGTGGGAAAAAACCCTCTGCCGCAAGTGATGCCTGTTATGTTTCCGGTTTGTTTGGAATAAACAGAAGAAGAAGAACTGGGTAGTTAGCATGAGCAGTGATAGCCACCATGGCTGAACAGACAGAGAAGAGAGAAACTCAAACTGCAGAAACAGAAAAATCCAAGCCCCGCCCACACTGTTTGATTGACAGGTGATCTGTGGGAAGAGCAGTGCAGAAACACCACAGTGAGGCTGAGGGACAAAGATGGAGACAAAAAACCCCCCACAAATTTAATGGATTATGACTTTAAATCACATGAGTACATTCTGGTGTCACCTGGAATATTAATAAATTGTCAACATGTAGGCAGTCTAATGATGACATAATGGAGTTTTATTCCAAAAAAAAGTAAAAAATGGGTTGAAAAAAGTAGAAAGGATAGTAACTTAAATCCTTGTTTGACAAATTAACACATTTACAGTGCAGACTTGATCTTCTACCATTTAGAGATATTTAAGAATGAAGAATTTTTTTTTTTTTTTTCAAAATGAATATAGCATGATGGAGCTTTAAAGTGCTGTCCAGCCCTGTGTAGCTCTGTGTTTCCCATGTTAAAGCCCCTCGACATTCCCCACTGCTGTCAGCAGCTGCTGAGCTGGCCGTTCTGTTCAGGACAGTGAGGAGCTAACAATAGTCAGTCTGGGGTCTGCACACACACACACACACACAGAGAGAGAGAGAGAGAGAAAGAGAGAGAGAGAGAGAGAGAGAGAGAGAGAGAGAGAGAGAGAGAGAGCGAGAGAAAGGTGCTAATAATAGTCAGCCTGGACACACACACACATACACTCATTCACACACACACACACACACACACACATACACACAGGCTGTGCAGGAGAGATGGAAACTAGATCCTATAGATCATGGCTTGGAATGGGGTCAGAGCTTTGCATACACACATATAGTACAGTACAGTACAGGGATGTGCGCACATACAGATTCTCTTATGCGTTCAAGTGGGAATACTTAGACACACACGCACACACACACACACACACACACACACACACACACACACTTGGAGGGGACAGCTGTGTTTGCCCAGGAGAGTCAGGTGGATTACTGTGCTACCTCTACTGTTTAAATAAAACTTGTCGGTGATTTAAAACTTTCTTCATCCATTACAGTAGGACCAGAGTTTAAAGCTGCACTAGACAGTTTTGCATGTTGGCAACTGTTTGAATTCTGAAGACTTCAAACCCCAGAAATCATGTAATGCGACGTCAGTAAAATGCAACTCCTCTGGATTTGTTCTGATTTGACTTGGTAATCTACTTTTAGACTTGGGACTTGTGCAAAGCTGACACACCTCTGCTCTGTACTAAAGGTTGCTTATAATATCGATGATGTAGGAACTGATGCATATTCTGCCGCTGCAGTTGCTTTGAATGATGTAAAATGAAACTGCAGCTTGTGTGTGTGTGTGTGTGTGTGTGTGTGTATGGTATGTCCAGCTGGTGTCCCAGCATGCCTCTGCCAGGAGGCCAGCTGGGAGAGAAGCAGGCCGGTTCGTCTGAGTCACGGCTGTCAGAATGATTTTTCTGTTGGGGAGCGAGAAAAGTTTTCCTTGATTTTGTGTGGAGTGGATCTGGTGAACTGTGTGAGCCACACTGGACCAGACAGATTTGTAACACATTTCAGGGATTTAGCTGAAACTCTTATCCAGAGCGACTTATTTATTTGTTTATTTGGATCCACATCAGCTGCAGCTACTCTTCCTGGGTCCAGAAATATAAAGGAAAACACGAAAATCACTCATGAAGTTGCAGAACATTACATATGTACGTACATAGAACACAAAAACAATACAAAGCAAAGTACAACCCTCAAAAAATTAAAAAGAAATTAGGAAAGTGGTACTTTTCTCTGTTTTTTTTCTAATTTCTGCTAACCTAAATTATTATAAAATAAATCATTTGGGCTGCTGTTTGTAATGGCAGCAGCCACTTTTCTTCCATTACAATTTGCCATCAATTAATTCGTTTTAATGAATTAAAACATATTAAAAAGCCAATAATACACACTGTATTTTTGCAGTAATGTAACAGAATTATTAACTGGGCTGATTAAAATGAGCTGAAATGACTAACATATTGTTTACTTATCCAACAGGTGGGAAGCAGAGAGGCAGCCTGAAGAACCAATCAGAGAGCAGGAGGACAACATTAGCCCAATCAACTAAAGGCAGAGGCGGGGCATCAGCAGGAAAATCAATCACGTTTCCCTCACTTACTGAAAAGTTGAGTTTTTGAAGATCTGGAGCTGATCCAGGATCAGGATCAGCAGGTCACATGACCATGTAAACTTTAGAAATACATACCAAAATTTAGAAATACAACTAAATAAATAAATCTAAAACACTAGCTTATATATCCATTTTGGAAAAATTGTGCTCCCTGAAATTCATCAGGCAATATTTGAAAAACATAAACGATTCTGTCATCAAGAAATTAATTATTTTATAAGCCTTTCAGGCCAGCAGTTAATATTGGAGAGTAGGTGTCATCTGTTTTGTAAAATGGTGGATATCTCATTTACAAATTACAGTTTACAAATTTAAAAATTCAGGTAATGAACAAAACAAAACAAAACAAAACAAGGCAAAACAAACCTCCATTATTTGTGAGTTTATGTTAATTGAGGCAAAGCCAGGTTGAACACAGGGTCCAACGGCGACATCTGCTGGTCAAAAGTGACGTTGCGTCCAGTGAGGGGCTTCTCGATGATTCTGGGAGCAAAACACTTTGTAGGTAAAGTTAATTGTTAATGTTAAAGACATGATATCACACTCTTTCTAAAACATTGATATTTAGCTCCATTAGAAAGTCATAACTCTAATTATTTCCTGCACTGCCTTCCTCACTGTATCAACTGATGCAAATTTTAACTAATTTAATGGAGTTTATTTACCCTTGCATATTAAACAGATGCAGATGGAAACATTAAGGTAATAATAATAATCTATATTTTTATAGTGTTATAGTCAGTCACTACCTCCTTGACTAACACATTTCCTGTGGGAAACGCTGTAAACATTTACATTTTGCTGTAAAAAAAACAAAAAAAACAAAAAAAAACCCCTCTCAACTTCAGCTGAATAAATGAATAAAAATTAATAAAAACCCTTTCAAACCCCACTGGATAAATTAGAAAACTGCATGGCCAAGCTAAAAGCAAGGCTGTTTTTCTTAGCTCGTGAAGTGTTCGCATTTTGGAAGTACAAAGTTTTCACCTGAGCGAATATTTACATTTTCAGTATTTCCAGTAGCTGATGCTTTTGTGCAGAGTGATTGGTAACACTTTATAATAGTTAAGGGTTAGGGTCACTAAGTTAACCCTTAACTTAGTGACCCTTAATGTAAAGTGTTACCGAGAGTGTTCTACTGAGCGCAACAGTAGAATTAGCTTCTATTCCTATCAGCAGCCTTACAGTCCAGACAGAGCAGGAAGCCTAAACTTTATTTTTTCCTGCCTGTTGGCTGTGACCCGCCTCCACTGGATCAGCTCCTCTAGTCTCAGTCACACTGTGGGTTTTCCAGACTGATGTGGCTTCATGTCAGGATGAGCGTTTTCTCTTTTCGCTGTTTCTCCTTGCAGAAGTGAAATCTGGTGAAGTTTTTTTTTTTATGTTTGATAACTGTAAACATAACTTGTAAAGACAAATTATGGAAAATAAATTTGCTCTTTCACAAAGAGTAGTCCTCAAATACGTGACGACATGTGTTTGTTTTATTGTATATGAATGAATGAATAAATTAAATTTTATTATTGTCCCAGCCCGCAGCCAGGACCAGAGTACAGCGTTTACATTGTCAAACAACAGAGAAAGAAAATAAAGAAACTAAAGCATCTTTCACCTTCAGATCTTCAGACCATCACTGAGTCGGGCAGAACTCCTAAATCACTGACAGAAGCTTACTATGTGTTACTGAAAAATCTAAATTAATATCAATTAAACAATCTATCTTACCTTCTTTTCCAAGCTTTTGAGATAAAGTTAGCAAACTTAAACACATCAAAATTAAACAGCCATTCCAGTTTTTGCTCATCTGAACACCAGAATATTTCAGGGTTTTGTCGAACGATTTCATGGAACAGCAACTCTCTTCAGTCATCATAATTTGTACAGTACAAAAGAAAATGGGACTCAGTTTCCACTTCACCCAAATCACACAGCTCACACAGTGTTTTCCTCCGGAATATTTTTGAATCGACCAACCTCAATGGCCAGAGGAAGAATACCAGCTCTCAACTGTGCAACCAAAGATCTTTGGCTTCTAGATAAACAAACTGTAACATATAATTCAGGGCCAAAATTCTGTTTGATATGCACATATGTCCTTAATTTTGGCTTTGACTGAACGTTTGCAAGCCATTTTTCTTCAAATTTCAGTGAAAGCTTATTTTTAATGGAGTTAACATTACAGCACAGATTATTCCTAGTAGATATACAACATATCCACCTCCTCAAAAATTGAGTAAAGCTCTTTTGCCCATGGAGGACTGTGTGATTTGCTCCACATAAATACTTTCTTCTTTATTCTGTCCTCTGCCATTTTGATTAGACGGTTCCACAGTTGGATCATTTCACATTTTCGTTGTACAGACCCTGTGTTTGGATTGTCATTTATAATGTTTGCTTTACTGAGCATTTTGTCAATATATCTATAACAGAGGCAGGTGTTCAGTGTGTTGCTCAGTGGCACTTTGGCAGCACACTGGCTGTTCTGGAGATCAAATGTGTGACATTTTGGTTACAGGATGAACTCTGAAGACCCCCTGCTACTCTAAGTAAAATAAACTCTAAAATAAAATACTCAAACCTGACTCGACCGGGTGTTGGAGTCGACTTGGTCCTAACAACCCTGTTCCCTCCTCTGCTTTATGGTCCAGCTGTTCTGCTTCTTCCCTCCTCTTTTTCATCCCTCCTTATCCTCTCCTCTACTTCTTCTCTTCCTCTCCTTTCCATATTGTCCCTCCTCTACTTTATGGTCCAGCTCTTCTTCTTCTTCTTCTCTACTCCTGTTTTCTCTCTAATTCCCCTCTCTTCTCCTCCATATCTCCTTTGCACATTTCCCCCTCTACTTTCTCCCATGTTTCTTCTCCTCTCCTCTCCATATTCTCTCTTCTACTTTAAGGTATAGCTCCTCTCTCCTGTTCTCTACTTTGCATATTTTCTCCTCTACTTCTTCTGTTCCTCTGTGTTCCTCCAATGTTTTTCTCCTCTCCTCTACTTTCCATTTTCTCCTCTACTTAAACCTTGTTTCTCCCCTTCTCTCTTCCCTCTCTACTTTGCGTATTTTCCCTTGTACTTCTTCTCTTCATCTTTTTTCTCCTCTAATTCCCCCCCCCCTCTTCTCCTTCTCTTCTCTCCTCTACTTTATGGTCCATCTTTTAATCTCCACTCCTTTTTCTATCCTCCTCCACCTTCTCTACTTTGCATATTTTCTCCTCTACTTCTTCTATTCCTCCATCCTCTCCTGTTTTCCTCCATATTTTCCTCCTCTACTTTAAGCTCCTCTCTCCTCTTCTCCCCCCCTCTCTACTTTGCACATTATCTCCTGTTCTTCTTCTCTTCATCTACTTTCTCCTGTATTTTCTTCCTCTCCTCTCCTCTTTCTCTGCCTCATTTATCCTCTCCTCTACCTCTCTCCTCTCCTGACAGCATCACTTGATGTAATTTCCCCAAAACACCACTAGGAGGCGCTGTAACACAACTCACTGAACTCCACTGACCAGCCTTGAAGCAGAAGGAAGGATTTTACTACTAATTGCCGCTGAGCGCCCCACAGAAACATTACTGGGTTTATACACTATAATGCATTCATCCAGAGTTTCAAGGCCAGGCAAGTTTAAATTTGCCTGAGGTGAAATGTGCCTGCGTGTGTGTGTGTGTGTGTGTGTGTGTGTGTGTGTGCCATGCAGGCAACGATCAAATACCTCTATTGCAAATACATGTATTTATTCCGATGAATAATTCAACCTCTTCCAACTCGATTCAGGGGAAAAGAAACATGAAGCGGTTTTTCTTTTTTTTTTTTTTGCTCTGACTAGTTTCTGTAGAACAAATTCACCTGGAATGAACTTCTAGAAACTTCAAGGTGAAGCTTCTCCTCCCCATGTAAAGATAGGCTATTTGCTCAGCCAGCGATTTTTTTTTACGAATACGTGTTTCGGTCCGATTAGCATACTGTACCTGCCAGATACGTGCTACGTCCCGAACAAGAGAGCTCAGATAATTGGCTATCGTTAACGAGGAAGCTCTGATAAGTGGCCGGCCCTAACGAGCGAGCGCAGATGAGTGGATAATGTTAATGAGAACGGAGAATAAGGCCGTGTGATCGTGTGCCAGAGCGGCGAGGAGATGAGGTCGCAGCGCGCCAGACGCTTTAATTGGCAATTACAGCGACAAAACCCCCTCCAGTCAGAGCGTATGAATATTCAGAGAGGCCGTCTGCCAGCGAGAGGCGGCCATTTGTTTCCAGAGAGTCGACAGGGATTCTGCTGCCTGGATACTGTCCCTCTGCTCTGTCCAACACACACACACACACACACACACACACACACACACACACACACACACACACACGCACACACACTCTGTTTCAACACTCTTCTTCTGTCTCTCTCTCTCTGTCACACTGTTTCTCTCTCCTCTCTCTCTACATCTCACATCATATACAGTAACATGAATACATGTTTAAGCCTGGCCGGCCCCAGCGGGAACTGAATGCAGATTGGACTTTTAGTCCTACAAACATTTCAGGAATAATCTGATTGGTTGAGTTAAACCTCAGTGGGCGGAGCCAAAGAACCACATTCTCTCTGGTTAAGTAACGTAAGACTGATGCTCAGTGAAAAAGACAAGAGGTAAGAGAGGAGGAAGCTAATATTATGAAGCCTAGTGCTCTGCTGCTAACTGAAAAAATACAATCTGTCCATACTAAGTTATCTAGGTTAGCTAGTTAGCCTAGCTGAGCTTCAAGTCCAAACTAGCCATACTAGCTTGTAGCTAGCTAGGTAAGCTAGTAGGTAAGGTAAGCTGAAAAAATAACTCATTGCCATTTGCCATTATATTTTGACCAGAGTTTCTACTTTGCCAGTAAAGTTTGCCAGTTAGCTAACTTGCGCTCTGAAAAATTTGGTTCTTTGGCTCCGCCCACTAAGGTTTAAACCAACCAATCAGATTATTTCTGCCTCCAGAGCATCTCAGCTTTAATCTGTGAAATAAACCCCGAACCCTGGCTGTGGTATTGTCATTTTACTACTCATTACTCATCCAGCTAGGACCTCTCTCATCCTCTCTCTCTTTCTTTCTTTCTTTCTTTCTTTCTTTCTTTCTCTCTCTCTCTCTCTATCTTGTTTGTTTATTTATTTATAAGGACAACACACATTAATCGACATTTCTGTAAATGTGCTAGTGTTAGCCAGCTGGCTAATTTTCAACTACAGTCCTTGTGGCGAGATGTTTTAAAACCTATAAAATGATAAAAATGTACAGAACAAAGACAACAAGACGCCATAGAGACAGCAACAAAACAAGAACTCTCAAGGCAGAACACAAGCCATGCAAAGCATCTCTTATCCTCTCTTTCACTCTTTCTCTCTCATTCTCTCTATCACTCAAACCTCTCTTACTCTTCAAGAGACAATTCTGGATCAGTTTGTGTGGTCATAGGACAAACTCAAGTGGGGGCAGAAAGAGAGAACCTGAGAGAAGTCCAGAAGAAGAATGAGAAAAAAACATGCAGAGAAAGTTCATGAAGGGGTGACTGAGAGAGAGAGAGAGAGAGAGAGAGAGAGAGAGAGGTTGGCCTGAGTGTCAGGTCCTTTGAGACTTGCAGAGTCCAGAATTAGAAAGTTCAACTGTTTGGCAGTGGCACCATGTGATCGCTCTGAACGCCATATGAAATATAAATGACAACCAACCGCCATTAAAGGAAAATTCCAACCGCAGATCCTCTTCCACTGTTAGACATCATCAATCTGTGATGTTCAGGACTATTTTTTTTTCGGTGAACCCACTTTCCCACAACCTGCCTCGTCTACTTCTACTTCAGTTGGGGATTTCCTACATTTCCCAGAATGCCTTTCAACAACATCCAGAGAACATCCAGCTGGGTTTTTACGTGTAGGTGGAGAGAACAATACTGGTAGTAGCGGAAAGAGAGCAAGTTTTTCCAGTTAAGTAAAAGTGACAGTTGCACGCCTTATTAAATTAAAAACACGTCTTGGTCTCTCTCCTCTTCTACGTTGGATTTCTCCCTGTATGATTGTTGAACGTCTCTTGGTGCAAAAAATTGGTGCCCTCGCCCTTTTGATCCTGAGGGACTGACACCAAAACCTGACGCTTACCGTTGATGCGTTATATTGTTAAAAACATTTAAACTTTAAACATATTAAACTTGTTGCAGCTGCACTGGAAATATCTTGATTTTTGTTTGGTTATCCACAAGGAAAAATAAAGAAAAATACACCACCAAACAAAAAAAAAGGACCCAGAAATTAAAGGTACAGTAAATAAACCAAACCCAAATCTGTGGTGAAGCCTGAACTGGCCCATCTGCTATTGGCTGGTGCCAGGTGATGTCACCCTCCTATAGAATACAACAGGTGGTGACATCACCTAGCACCAAAGACCAGCCAATAGCAGATGACCAGTTCAGAAAACCTACTTTTCACCATTAGATGTCAGGCTTCACCACAGATTTGGGGTTTGGGGTTCAGTTATCCTTTAAGGCTAGAAAGACAGGATGAAATGAGGTAATGAGGAAGGGAGGAGGAATAATGAGGACTAATGGAAATGAGGTTTGCATGGTCAGCTCTAAACAAAAGTGCACATCAGACACAACAGGGGAACAACAGTCAACACATTCACGAGTTAACAGCCTTCTGGTAATAATTTTGTGCAATAATTCAACTGTGCAATCATTATTTAATTATTTACACTGTTGTATATATTGTAGTATGATGCACATATTTGTACATACTTCTTCTTTTCTTATTTCTAGATTATTATTGTTATATATTGTAGTATAAAGCACATATTTTACATATTTCTTATTTTCTATTTTTTTTATAATTTCTCTATGCTTATATATATTTCTCTTCTAGAATGTGAGCAACTGCAACGTAACCCAATTTCCCCTCGGGGATCAATAAAGTATTTCTGAATCTGATTCTGATTTACTGGTTAAAGCCGCACTGGGAAACTGGCCCCAAGTGGCAGTGTTAAGAAAAAAGTTTGAATTTTGAGGAAATCATGAAACTTGATGTCAGTGAAGCACATTTCTTCTTCACTTCACTTCTTCACCGAGAACATTTTCCACCAATCACAGCCGACCCGTCCCGTACGCAGATAAATGCCCCGCCTCCCCTTTGGCGGCCCCCGACCAACCAGAAAAATGAAGTTGAATGAAGAGAGTATCTCAGTATGAAACAGAGACTTGACAGCGCTCTGGCCTCCCATCACCATCCCTATTGTTTAACTGTTGATGGAGCAGACCGGCCAATCACAGTCAAGCCCGTCAAGCTGTCAATCATCATGAAGCAATTCACAGTGATCAGACAGCAAGATGTTGAAAGACACTACAGGTCAGGTGTTGAGAAGATGAAAAAAAGAAAAAAAAAGAGGAAGTACAAATTATAGGTATGTTATTGTGCTATTGAGGAGGAATATAATGTATGTAAATCAGAATAGTGTTCTTATATCATGACTGTCAAAAATAAATGTTTAATAGCTTTGTTGCTGCTGTGTGTAAATCCAAAAATTTGCAAGCAGAAATGACAAAAAAAAAACATGTTTAGGGTAACTAGAGGTTCAACAGTAGGAAAGATATTTAATGAGGAATTCTGTTATGAAACCATATTGCAGCCTTCTTACCTGGCTGTAGTCCTTTACTATAATTGAAGCCTATGGGAGTATGTTCATTGGCTTATTTTGCCTCTGCTGAACTGCAGTTTGTGCTTGGTGAGATGTTTCCAGCTGAAGGAGCGTTTCCACCCAGCTGCTCTGCCTCCTGCCAGCAGCCTCAGCAGAAGGGCTTTTCTTTCCAAATCACTCTCCTCTTTTGAATAATATATTATTTGTAAACAAGTGAGGTAAGATTTTGAAGCATTTATTGCTAAAATACCTGTTTTTGTCGTTGCCAGGTGGATTAAATTTGCTGTAATAATGTCATATTGTATGTTTTTTGTGTTGTTTTGTTCTGATTATGTATACCGTCAAGGAACACGTTGGAGACAAGTGTTAAAGTATGCTTTTATGTGTTATCCTCTGGGTTGTACTGTTGTTTGTACCAGTTTATACCCAATCAATCAATCAATCAATCAATCAATCAGGCTTTGTTTTGTCTCATCAACTCATGTATAATCCATTAATGAGGCTAACTTTGTTGTCATAGTGCCTCTGTGTTAACTTGTCCAATGTGTCGATGTATTTCGTGTTGTTTTTTGTTGTCATGTTGTCTGTTTATTGATACAATATGGCCGCCGCTCATCTGGAGTGATTTGATCGAACACTATCTATATCCCTGAGGTTAGGTCATTTCACAAGCAGGCTGTGGCAGCGGTGTCGGGGGGGTAGATGGCGCTGATCAGTTAAAATTTTGCTTAGGGCCCCAAAAGCAAGAGATAGCTCTGCCACCAGGGGGGAAAGTAGCTTGTTTTTTGGAGTTTTGGTGACCTGTTATCCCACCAGGTTACAGGTTTTGGCAGCAAGAGAGGGAAGTCGAAGCAAATCTGATTCCAGACCTGTAACTTTATCTAAGCACGATGGACTTGTCTGCGCTCTCGGATGTAATTCCGCCTCTCTGGTAAGAACACATGAAGAAGCTGAATATTAGTTTCAGTCCAGACTGCGGTTTGTTCTGCTCGGCTTTCCAAGCATGAGGAACTGCTGGCTATCAGATGTCAAAATCCGTCTCCTTCTACCCATAATCCCTTGCTTGTTTTGGATTGTTACCTGCAGTTGGTTGGATTACCTTCTCACTCCAAACAAACTGCGCCACAGTTCTCTTGTTAAATGTCAAATGGCGTTGTTCTCACCTGGACAAACCAACTGAACTAAAGGAGGAAACACTGAAGAGTTCAAACAAACCGCTCCAAATATGGTGGTGTGAACGCACCTTTATGCTGATAAAATGGGTGTATTTTTACATAAAAAAATCTTGTCGAGTGAGGATTTAAATTAGCGGTCTGGTCAGTCTGGTAGTGCCAACTCAGAACTTGGCGTGAACTACACTACCAGTCAACAGTCTGAACCCACCTGACTGAATGTCCTACGTTTTTCATTCTCTTAAAGCCATTTTGGGTAACACTTTACAATAAGGGTCACTAAGGTTAGTTAATGCTTATAAAGCTTAATAAAGGTTAACTATCCCTTAATTAACAGTTAACTAATGTGTAATTTACTAATGGTGTTCATGTTAACTAAGGTATTAATTTATACATTATTTAATAGTTTATACAGTTGACTATTAAATAAGGTATAAATTAATACCTTAGTTAACATGAACACCATTAGTAAATGATTACCAGACACATTAGTTAACTGTTAATTAAGGGTTAGTTAATGCATATTAATCATTAACTAACCCTTAACTTAGTGACCCTTATTGTAAAGTGTTACCCCATTTTGAAAAATGTGGTGTGTCCAAACTTTTTCTTGGTAGTGTATTTGCTCAGCAGTGGGCAGCATACAAAACACCACTCCCTGTCAATCTTGCAGACATTATTATCAGTCTGGTCTGCGCTCCTGCAGAGTCCGGCACATCATGCACATCAGCGGGCAGCGTGGCACACACACACCGCATTTAAAAGTAAAGAACTGCCCGGCCTCAAACCTCTCGCACCCCCCCAAAGACATCAAACTCCATCGTCCATATCAAACGGCTTACACAGCCCGGCCGCCCGCTCGCTCTGTTTGCAGAACTTTATTGGCATTTGCAGTTTTACAAATAGGGCAATTACCAACATGCCTTGGGCCTCTGAGCTGTTTTTATTGGGCCGCTTGCCATGTATGGCACAGGAGAGAGAGAGAGAGAGGGAGAGAGAGAGAGAGCAAAAGAGACAGACAGTGAAAGTGAAAGAGACATGTGAAAGAGAGAGACAGTGTGAGGGGAAGGAAGGAAGAAAGAAAGAAAGAAAAATAAAAAAGAGAGAGAGAGAGAGAGATGGGAAGTAGGGAGATATATAGATAGAAGGAGCCTTTTTTGGCAAGGCTCTGTGCAGCTGCATGGGGACTGAACCTCAGCAAAGACTTGCTGCCGTGGTAACGGGGTAAAGAGGCTTGTCCTAGCGACCTGGAGCGAGCGAGAGACATAGAGACAGAGAGAGAGAGAGCGAGGGAGGAAGAGAGAGAGAGAGAGAGAAACAGAGATAGGGAAAGATATAGAGGGAGAGGAAAAGACAGAGAGAGAAAGGGGAACAGAAAGGCAGAGAGAGATTGAAACTACAGAGGCAGAAATAAGATATAAGATATAGTAGAGAGAGAGAGAGAGAGGGAGAGAGAGGAAGAGAGAGAGAGAGAGAGATACAGTAGCATGCAAATTTAAGAGAAGAAGAGAGGGGTAAGGAGAGGGTGAAGGGGAGGAGAGAGCAGCAACTACACAGGGAGTCTCTCCAGTTTGATAGGAGACTTGAGAGGAGGGACGCCGGAGGAGCCGCCTCTGCTCTCCCTGAAGACCTGCTCTATCAGCCTGCGCACACACACACACACACACACACACACACACACACACACGCGGTAGGAAAGGAAAGGAAAGGAAAGTAAAGGAAAGGAAAGGAAAAAGCCGGGCGTTCAGACTGAAGAAAGGAAGGAAGCGGAATGGGGCTGAACGAGCAAGCCTGAGCCCGACACACACACACACACACACACTCCCACTCTCTCTCTCTCTCTATCTCACACACACACACACACATACACACACATACACACACACACACTCCGTTCGTAACTCCAGCCCCTTGCCAAGCAGTCCCGGACAGGCAGCATGGAGCGTCAGAAGGAGAAAGAGAGAGAGAGAGAGAGGCAGCGGCAGCAGCGTGAAGGGAAACCAGAGCCGGCTGCCTGGGAAATGTAGAGCAGCCAGTCACACCGAGGCGACAGCAGCCTCCGATAACTAGTCCCAGACTGCTTCAGCCGACCGGCCGCCGGTTTGGATTGGGATTTTTTTTTTTTTTTTAAGAAAGTTACCTAATTGCTGCAACTTCAGGTTTCATCTGGTAGATCCTCGGCACTTCCAGCGGGAACTGTCACCGACTTGAGGACTTAAGATCTTTTGGTTTTTGTTTTCCACAGCATCTCTGAGAGAGATAATAATTATTCCAGCCGCTGTCACTGTTAAGATTTACTGGTGGATTGTCTTTCTGTTTTATGTTGAAGATGTTGGAGATTTAAGTTTCAGAGTTTTGGAGTTTTTGCTCATCTCTTCAGAGGCAAATCAAGGACCGAGCAGCTATACCCAGACAACTAAAGGACACTAAAAGCAACAGGATTACAAACTGTCTTCTGATATTGTTTTCTTTTCACAAAGGGAGAAGTTCAGTCATTTGGATTTTGGTCCCTCTACTGTAACATCTGAGAGACAAACAACAGTTACTCCAGCCGCTGTCACTGTTAGATTTACAGACTTTGTTGAAGATTTAAGTTTCAGAGTTTTGCTGTTGGTCAAATCTTCAGAAGCAAATCAAGAGCCTGGTAATTTAAAGACCTACAAGCAACAGGATTACAAACTGTCTTCTGATTTTCTTTTTTCTTCATGAAGGGAGAAGTTCAGTAATTTGGATTTTGGTCCCTCCAGCATCTGAGAGACAAACAACAGTTACTCCAGCCACTATCACTGTTAGATTTAAAGACTTGTGGACTGTCCTCTGTTTTATGTCCTGAGAAGTTGAAGATTTAAGTTTCAGAGTTTCAGAGTTTTGCTGTTGGTCAAATCTTCAGAATTCAAATCAAGAACCTGGTAACTTAAAGACCTACAAGCAACAGGATTACAAACTGTCTTCTGATTTTCTTTTTTCTTCATAAAGGGAGAAGAGAAGTCAAGCAATTTGGATTTTAGCCCCTCTGGGATCTCAAGAGACTTCCACCAGTCACACCAAACTCAAAGTCATTGGGGACTGTCTAATTTTCTGAGATAATGAAGCGTTACCTTTAAGAGTTAACGCACATAGTTTGGAGTTTTGCTCTTGCTCACCCCTTTAAAAGCCTGTCAAGTTTCTGGAAACCAGAGCCAGACACCTAAAGGACCATTTGGCAACACTTTCCAATTGAGAGATGCACTTCAAGGACTGTCTACTGTGTTTTTGCAGAGAGAATAAAGGGTGAAATTGGAGAGCTAATCATAGTTTTGGAGTTTGGCTCCCATTGCATTTCCTCATACAGAAACTGTTGACAGATACACACACTCTGGCATCAGCAGCCGCATCGAGGAAATCCGATAAATGAAACCAGACAACTGAAGGACCAATCAGCAACCGGCCCGCACACTGCCTTCTGACTTTGTGCGAAGGCGGAGATCTGGAGGGTTAATGGGATTAAGTAGTTTGGAGTTCGGCACCTGTTGCATCTGACAGACCGACAGCAGCCAGATGCCGTCGCTGTTAGACTCAAGGATTTTCCCCCTGATTCTCTTTTTTCTTCTGAGAGGGAGAAGAGCAAGTTGAGAGGTAATTACAGTTTGGAGTCGGATCGTAATTTGGAGTTTTGCTGTGTTTTTTGCACTGCAGCAGCTCCTAGCACCCGCTTGTCCACAAAACCACATCAACAAGCTTGTAACTAGTACCTGACAACATGCCGACAATTGGATGACAAACTGTCTTGTTTCTTCCTAAGAGGGAGACCACTTGAATCAGAGAAGAGATCATAGTCTGAAGTTGAGTATTACCTCATACCTTGCACATTTACCTGTTAGGCATTAACTGGCGCTTTTATCGAGAATTCCCAAGGACTCTTCAACAGGACACACACGGCTACCGATGGACACATTGGCTGCTGCAGGGATCAAACCGATGAAATTGCCTATGAACACTAGGTAATACCTCGTATTATCTCTTGGAGCGAGTCCAGTAACAGCTGCAGCAGCTGCGGCTGCTCCGCCACCCACACTTACATCAACGAGCAGAAATATGGCCTCTGGTATTTTAAGAACCTGGCGATGACAAACTTTCCTCTGATTTTCTTTTTCTCTGAAGGATTTGGAGAGTTGTATTTCACCATTTGGATTCCCTAGCGCTGGAAAGACCCTCGGCCTCGGGCAGCGGACAATACTTTCTCTGTGATCCAGAGCCACGATAAGGAGAACTTAAGTGGACTCTAAGCTCTTCTCCGCTGAGTTGTGGCGAGGATTCGAGAGCTTTGAGCTGGGTGGTTAAGGGGTTTCTTCTAGCTCATGGTTTGGATGCTTCAGTAAGAGGCACCGCAGCCACATCAGGGAATTACAATAAGGACTAAAATTGCGGACGACAGAGCTCGGACACGTCAGCGACAGACTAGACCAGCAACAGACTTTTCTCAGGGAGTTTTGAAAGCTGTCGGTGAGAATTAAGGTGTTTTTAAGTTCTTCAGTTACAGGTGACACAGCTGCTTCAGAATAATTATAACAAGGAGCGGGTAATACCAGACAAGTGACTGACAAGCTTTCTCTGAAACTCTGCAAGCTTAAATCGTGGAGTGAGAGACCCTTGACTGACCCGGACACTTCTGCAAAAAAGAAGTGGATGATTAGCTTCTCCGACAAAGGGCATCAGAGGGAAGAATCAGACAGCTTTCAGACGGGCCGTCCTCCTCTCGAGCCCTTTGTGAACTCTGAGAAGGACTTAAAAAGTGAAGGATATATCTCAACACTATCTACAAAACAGCAGTAAAGACAAAAAACCCCCCGAGGCTGAAAAAGTCCTGTCGTCCTGTGAACGCTGGCTGAGAGGACACGTGCAAATTCAATGGGATCTCAAAGTTTGGACACGAGGAAATCCATGTGATATCGAATTTTTGGAGGTGGGAAAATTCATGATATCAAAAAATTCTGGAGTTGGGAAGACTTACAGATCATAGATTGGGGTTTGGAAAATTCATCTTATATTGAAAGTGTAGAATTTGAATTTGTAGAACTCATCTCATCTCACAGAAACCAGCTGGTCAGTTCCATAATATGGGCAGTTATGAAGATATCTATTTGGAGGTGTCTAGATACCTAAATTGAAGTAATCACTGCTGTACAAGTTTCAGATTAAGTGTTGTGCTTATTTGGGGTGATAAGGTGTTTCTGACAGGGCGTTTTAAAAAAGCAAAACGGCTAAGAAAATAAGTCTGGGTAAAAATCTAAAAGGTCTGACATCGCTTTACTCTTTCTCTGACACTGAAGATCTCATCATCAAACATCAAAGATTTCTTTTTCCAGTAATCAAAACGTCTTTTTCGGATATCGAGGCACTATTTTTCTGATATTCAAAAACTATTTTTCTTTGGAGGCACCTTTTCTGACATCAAGGAACCTTTTTTTTTTTGCATATCAAGTAGCCCATTTTTCTTTTAAGGCCCGTCTTTAAAGGAAACTTTTTCCAGATATCAAGGACATTTTCCAGCATCACAGAACTCTTTCCCTGACGTTGCCTCCTCTAAATCACCCAGGATCTTTTCGGCTATTACTTGCTTTCATTTTTCTGACACCGAGTCTCTATCTTCTCTTGTGTGTTTTTTTTTTTTTCAGAGCCGATTTCCAGCCGCAGTTCATCTCAGTTCGACCGCGACCAGGAACGGCGGACGCCACGAGGAGTTGACACAAGGACAACACACACACTGCTGAGCGCTGTAGGGAAGCAGAGGTCCTGCTGTGAGTGTGTGTGTGTGTGAGAGAGAGATAGTGTGTGTGTGTGTGTGTGTGTGTGTGCTGCAGAGACAGTGTGTGTTTTTGGTGCAGAGGAATGTGTCTGTGTGTGTGAGAGAGAGAGAGAGTTTGTATGTGAGAGTGTGTTTGTGTACTTGAGAGAGAGATAGTGTGGTGTGTTTGTGTATGAAAGGCAGAGATACTGCAAGAGAGAGACATAGCACGTGTGTGTGTGCGCCCTGCTGTGTTTTTGAGTGTGTGTGTGTGTGTGTGTGTGTGTGTGGATGTGGTGTGAGATGCCACAGCGGACTGTAACAGGGCCAAGACTCCCACATCACGCTTTCCGACAGTAACTGAACTGGTTTCGGGTTGTTTCCGGGTTACTCAACTTTTTTATTGACTATGCTGTGGAAAAAACAAAAATAAAGTTGGATACAAAGGACCAGGCTCTCAATAATGCAGAAAACAAAACATCCAAGTATCTCTTGTGGAAACGCTACAAAGGACCAGTCGACTTGCCGGGTCTGGAATGCGTTGGTCTAATTCTCTGATTATGGATTCTACTCTTCTTCGGTTGTTTTTGTTTTTCTGGGTTGGCGTCAGAGTTTTATCTGCCACTAAACTAGACTAGACTTTCTTTTTTTTTTTTTTTTTTTTAAGGAGAGAGCGGTCTGTCCCAATCCCCTTCAGCGTTATCTTTGTTTACTGACAGTCAGGAGGCTGAGAGGCTTACAGAGTCGGTCGGGGGAGACGGAGGGACAAAGCTTCATAAAACTTCACGCAAAAATGGATGTTTTCCATATGTGAGGCTTCAGACGAGCCCGCTGTTTGGATCTGAGCATCATGGATCATAGCGGCGTTTCCTAATTGCGACCGTAACTGACCGCAGAGCATCATGGGAAGCGTCACCGCACACGCACCCAGTCCCATATTGGACTAAAGAAACTACGTTACACTACATTACACTACTTATACGACATTAGAATACAAATTTACTTTACTATAGTCGTGTAATTTAGCAAACGCAGTAAATTGACTACAATAGATTTACCATATTAGACTATAAATATTGAGCCAGGCTACTATTGCCAGTTTTAATTTTAAACTAAATTAAATAAACTCATAATTTTCCCTCTGAATTAATGAAATTTGAGTCAGGTTTAGTGGTTTATTGTGTTTTCTGGCCCTTCTGTAATATTTTGAAAGGGATTTTTTTTTCTTTAACATTTTCAATTAATAATAAATTTGGTGTGCCTTTAAATTTAGTTGTTTTGCCAAAAGTTAACTGTTACACCAAACTCTTAATAATCACTGTAGTAGAGTTACATACAAGTCCTAAAATCTGTTTTTAGTGGAAGAAAACCACTTTTTAGCAGTTTACCACAACTATTTGGAGGACCACTACCACTTTTTGGCAGACGACCACAGCTTTTTCGAGGACTGCTTCCACTTTTTTGGCAGTCCACCTAACATTCCACTCACTTGTGGACGGCCTTTGACCCCCACCATGGTCCCTGGAGGATTAGGCGTGGGAGCCGGGGGTCGCGGCGGCGGCGGCCTGTGCCTGCTCAGGTGGCTCGGCCTCAGGCTGTGGTCTCGGCGCGGGACCCTGGTCTTCGCTCTGCTCTGGTTCGGCTCCTGGCTGTTCCTCAACGGCCTGGTGTTCGTCACAGGACCATCTGTCCGACTACTGCACCGACGACAAGAGCAAGAGGATCCTGCAGCGGCTGGTGAGTCCAGAGATTTCAGATTCGGGGCGACTGGTGAACGGCTGGGTGTGTGTGTGTGTGTGTGTGTGTGTGTGTGTGTGTGTGTGTGTGTGTGTGTGTGTGAGGGGGGGGAAGGGTGAAAGCTACGGGCCGTCACTGATTTCACCATTAAACCCACTTCAGTCATGAAGAGGAGATGTAGATGAAGCAGAGGAGACAGGTTAAAGAGGGAATTTTAACTGATACATGGGTTGTGCAACTAAATGAATATAAACAGGGATGCAGTGGAAGGTAAACCCACTTAGACCCAGTTTATCCAGTGTTTTATTGTCAGGAACAGAGTGTCTTCACCTTTCTAGGCTCACATAAATCTCTAGGGCTGAAATCTTTCGTATACATCATAGTGAACAGTGTCAAATTGATGAGGGTCTTTTAAGGGGAAAAAAGCGTGAATTAATGTTGTTCTGGAAGTGTAATATAAGATTTTTGTTTCTATTGATGGTTGCGATGCCTCATAATGATCAACTGGAGATCATAGTTTACCCACCTTTCTATTTACCACTATGTTACTGATTATAGATGCATATAATTGTGTGTGTGTGTGTGTGTGTGTGCGTGTAGTGCACATGCATGCTTTAGTGTTTGTGACATTACTGGAACTCCCACTTTGGTTGGTGCAAAAGTCCAAACCAGATTCTGTGTATTTCCAAGGGTAAATATATTGTGATGTTTATGTAAACACAAAAAACATTTTTGATTTTAATGCAATTTAGACAACAATGCGAATGAGGCAGGATCCATGTGAACTCCATACTGGATTATTACCATTATACTCTTATAGTAAGACAAATAGTAGATAATAGTAGATAAACAACAAAGTCAAAAAAATAGTGGAATAATACTATTATACTAATACTAATAATACTATAATACTAGATTATTTTAATTTATTTTAGAAGATTAGATAGGATAAGAGCGATAAACACCTAAAAAGATGTAGAATCATCAGGTAAATGTGGTGTGTGTGTGTGTGTGTGTGTTTATTACTTTGACCTGTACTTGGAAGCATCTTAAAGGGGCATTCAGTAATCTATAATCCTCTACTGGACTTGAGGTACGGTGGCCTACAAGTGACATTTGCTTTCTTTGGCTTGAGAACGAGGCTTTTTGTCAATTTTGTACTACGAGACAGTAAAAAAAAACCCTGTTTATTTCTCCTTTTAGTGTGATTTTAATGACATATGATTTCACCTCAATCACTTGTCTTTGTGTCTCTTGTGTATTTGGTGACAGAGCGGACGGATGCCACTTTATGAAATCATGAACAGCTTAATCACACTATTGTCTTAGGCCAGTGGTCTCAACGTGGGGTCCGGGGACCACCAGGGGTCCTTGAGGGGGCTCCAGAGGGTCCCCAGCAAACTAATGAATTGTTAAACTTCAGCATTATTTCATTTACAAGAAGAGAATGTAGAAGAATGACTGTTCTGATCATAGTTTCTCTGTTATCTCTCTACCTACAATACAGACAGTCATGGGATTCTGGGCAAAATCATATCTAACAATAAAAATATTCTCAGATTTGGGTCCGAGAGGCAAAAACTCATCAAATTAGTGGTCCATGATATGAAAAAGTTTGAGAATCGCTGTCTTAGGCTATTAGCGATAATCTCATTATTGTGCGAGTGTAAACAGCCACTGCTCTCTATCTGCAGCATTAATAACAGCCCAAACCCAGTGTGTGTGTGTGTGTGTGTGTGTTTCTCTAAGCGCTAATGAATTCCTGTCCGGTGTGTGTTGGTGCTACCTGCCCTGTGCTATCTGACAGCCACAACAAACAGCAGAGTGTCTCCTGAAGCCTAATTACCGCCTCATCGTGTCTGCCAGGCCGGGCCTATCTCCCAGCATCACCGGCAGCGTTAAAGCTCTCTCTCTCTCTCCTCAGCTTATTCATTATCCTGAGGACAAACTGCCCTCTCTCATTGAGTGTGTGTGTGTGTGTGTGTGTGTGTGTTGCCCTGGACGCAGCGTTGCATCATGGTAGTGCAGTCAGGAGGTTACAGTAAACAGGCCGGTTGTTAGGCAGGCAGGCAGGCGGAGATAAAGAGGCAGAGGTCAATAGCTCTTAATGGTCTGATCCACTCCAACATCTACTGATCTACTGACAGGGGTAAACACTGGGAGGAAGCCTCACTCTCTCTCTGTGTGTCTCTCTCTTTTTCTCTCTCTGTGTGTCTCTCCCTCTCTCTCTGTCTCTCTCTCTGTGTGTCTCTCCTCTCTCTCCCTCTCTGTGTGTCTCTCTTGCTTTCTCTGTCTGTCTCCCCTCTCTGTGTCTCTCTCTCTGTTCTCTCTCTGTGTGTGTCTCTCTCTCTCTCTCTCTGTGTGTGTCTCTCTCTCTCTCGTCTCTCTCCCTCCCTTGTGTGTGTGTCTCTCTCTGTCTCTCTCCTCTCTGTGTCTCTCTCTCTCTCTCGTGTCTCTCTCTATCTCCCCCTCTCTCTGTGTCTCTCTTTCTCTCTCTCTGTCTCTCTTCTTATTCTCTCCTCACTTGCCCAACCTCCTCTCAGTGGCTTTCTTCACTTTTTAAAGTCCTTCTTGCTTCTTCTTCTTTCCCCTTGTTTCTCTTTTTTCTATTTCCATCTCGCTTTCTCCAGTTTTATCTCTCCCCCTCATTCTCTCTGTCTCTCTCTCTTCTTTTTCTTCCTATTCTCTCCTTTCTTACCCAACCTCCTCCTCTCAGTTGCTTTCTTTACTTTTTAAATTCTCTCCTTTCCCCCTCTTTCTCTTCTCTTTATTTCCATCTCTCTTTCTCCAAGTTTATCTCTCCCCCTCATTCTCTCCTCTCATTTTCTTTCTCTTTTTCTCCTCTTTCTGCCCTTTCCTCCTCCTTTCCTTTCTCTTCTCTCTCTACTGTCTCTTTCTCCATCTTTCTGTCTCGCTGTCTCTCTCTCTCTCCTCTGGTCTCCCTACTTTTTCTTATTCTCTCCTCTCTCTCTTTCCATCTCTCTGTCTCCAAGTTTATCGCTCCCTCATTCTCTGCTCTTCTACCTCTCCTTTACCTCTTATCTTTTCTCTCCATTTCCCCTCTCCCTACTTTCTCATCTTATCTGCCTCTTAATTGTCTTTCTCTCCTCTTGTCTCTCCTTTTTCTTATTCTGCCCTCTTTCCATCTCTCTCTCTCTCCAAGTTTATCGCTCCCTCATTCTCTCCTCTTCCACCTCTCCTTACCTCTTATCTTTTCTCTCCATTTCCCCTCTCCCTACTTTCTCATCTTATCTCTCTTTCTCCCTCGTTCTCCATCTCCTTTTCCTCTCTCTCTCCAAGTTTATCGCTCCCTCATTCTCTCCTCCACCTCTCTTATTCTCTCCTCCCCTTCCCTCTTATCTTTTCTCTCCATTTCCCCTCTCCCTGCTTTCTCCTCTTATCTCTATTTCTCCCTCGTTCTCTGTCTCTTTCCCTGTCTCCCCTTTTTCTCTCCTTCCTCTGTCCCCTTGCCTCCTCTGTTTTTCTTCAATTTTTTTCATCCCTCCTTCCTTTGCCTGTCTCTCTCTCTTCTTCATTCCTCTCGCCCTGCGGTTTCTCTCTTTTCTCTTTCTCCATCCACGCCTCGTCTCTCTCATTTTTCTCTCCATTAGATTTGCTCTGGTCAGTAAAGTTGCAGTGGGCAGCAGCTTCAGGATCATCAAACCATCGACTATCCGTTTAACTGAGACAGCTCCATTACCCGTCCTGTGTCCCACTCTCCAACCATTACACTCTTTCTCTCTCTTTCTACTCTACTACGCTCTTTTCTTTTTTCTCTTTCTCTGCATACATTGGTTATGTTTACATGTACGGAGAATTCCCTTCTTACTGTAACCCGGTTACTCAAGTAATCTGGTTTGGGTCGATGCATGTAAAGTCAGAACTCGGTCAGAATAACCCGGGTTAGATCTTACTCGTTATGAGAAACCTGGTTAGGATGGAAGATTGTAGTTTTAGTTAGCCTGGTTCCAGACTCCTGAATTGCGTCCCACCCACTCTTCAGATTTGGTCTAGCAGTTGTCTCAATATGAAAAACGATCGGGCCAATCAGCACCTTTGTGGGCGGGACTAAAGTTTGAACTGTTCACGCAATGGTTTTTCATTGGCGTTTCAACATAATACTGTTTGTTGAAATTACCCCTTAACCAACATCTTTGCAAAGATGATATTTTTTGTAGAAAACGGCCGACATTCTTGGTAAAAATTTTAAATACGCCCAGCAGTAACGTCAGAGCGGCCGGAAACGTCAGTCACTATAGTTTGGGGATCAACCCCCCCACACAGAAAACGACTAACACGGCAATGGCAGACAGAATGAATAATGGAGTGGAAATGGCCATTCAGTCTGAATATCAGGCTAAGTTTTAGTTCTTCTACAAACATTTCTCGGAGGCAAAGCTGCTCTGGAGGCAGAAACAATCTGATTGGCTGAGTTAAACCTCAGTGGGCGGAGCCAAAGAACTACAGATTTTCTGGCTAAATAACAGTCTGAAGCCCAGTGAAACAGACAAGAGGTAAGAGAGGAGGAAGCTAATATTATGAAGCCTAGCGCTCTGCTGCTAACTGAAAAATACAATCTATCCATACTGAGTTATCTAGGTTAGCCAGTTAGCTAGCTGACCTTCAACATCATGATGCCATGAATGAAAAAATGTCACTGCCATTTATATTTTTATTTATATTCTGACCACAATATAATTTACAATTCAAGTTTGCTGTTAGCTAGTTTGCGTTTCAAAAAACGGTGGTTCTCTGGCTCCGCCCATTTACGTTTAACTCAACCAATCAGATTATTTCTGCCTCCAGAGCAGCTCTGCTCCGAGAAATGTTTGTAGAACTAAACTAAACTCCAGTCTGTGTTACTGGTTTCCTCCCATGTTTTCTGTGGCATGGAAACTCTTTTCACTTTTGATTTTTGCCGTCTGAGCAAACTCAGACTTGCAGAGTGTTGCTGGAATATTTTGATATCAACAAAAACATGGCAACGAGCAGCACTTAAGCTTCTATCACTATTGATATCATCATTGCTTTCCCCTGCAATAGAAGTAACCTAGGAGCAGCAGCAAACCTCCTCAGAAATAATCACACAGCGATTAAGAGAGAAATCCATTTTCCAGCACAGAGGATTTGATGTAACTATCCCTTGTGCTCTAAACCTCTTAGACAGATCCAAAGAAGTAACTAATGAAATCCAAAGTAAATACAGGGATCCAACGTCAACAAATAGTGCAAGCTGGCTGAAATAATACTCTGCTTTAGCTCCATCCACCTCCACTCCCTGCTTTCAGCTGCTGGAGGTTAAGAGGAATATTCTAGTAACAAGTTGGTTGAAAGCCAGTAGAGTTTTATTTTACAATAAACTAATTTGGTCCTACTGCATAACAGTCAGGACAGTTTTCTGCAGCACTAATGCAAGACAGATGCAGGATGAATGCATGAAGGACTTCTACGAAAACTATTTTCACAGTCAAATCTCATTTCTTATTTATTTATGAATGCCAAGACTCTGCCAGGAAGATTATTTTGGATCCTCTGACAGGTAATCCTCCTCTCACTGCAGCGATTAGTGTTGGGATTTCTTCTCTGAATGAAGCTCGGCGGCCTGGTTCAGGCTTGTCTTAACCGCTTCAGGTGTTGTGGTAACCTGAACAAAAGCCCCCTCTTCTTCTCCTCCTTCCTGCGGCCTCATCCCTCCATTCTCAGACCGATAAATCTCCCTTTGAACCGGCGGATTACACAGCGTTTAGCAGGCGTGTGTTGAAACGGCGTTTCAGCTCGGTGCTTGTAGCTGCGAGCTGCGTAAAAGCTGATGGGTTGAGTTACAGGTTTAGGTTTGTGTGTTGTTTATTTGCAAATACATATAAATAATAAAATACTTAGAAAGGGAGGTGAAGAAGGAAGAAATAGAGGTGAGGTGAGGCAAAGAAAACCCAAGTGGCTTATTAAAACATTTCATCCCAAAAGAAAAACAATAGAGGAATAAAACTGGATTGTGCTGGAAGGAGCATATCGATGTTGTCAGATTAAAGCACATATCAGCATATCTACACAAAGTATGTTTTTCAGGAATTAATTGTATTTATGAGATGAAATAGTGAGGATCTGAACAGGCTTCAAGACCAGGACCGCATAAATGACAGTGTAAACCTTCAGTTCGAGAAAGAGAAACATCAAAATTGTATTTACGTTTTTTTTTTCTGTGACAGCAGTGAGCTTTGGTCCACAGTGTGTCATCTCCCCCCCCTCTCTCTCTCTCTCTCTCTCTCCTTTCTTTCTTCACTGTATACTATTGGAAGCACAAATGCCTTTAAAAAAGACTTAATTAATCCCCTGCAGATCAGAATATGTTCAATAACTGGATGGCGACTGCACACAGAGATCAGATTTAAAGTCTATCCTCGCTCTAATAAAGGCCTGATGCTGTTCCCGGCAGCAGAAATCCAAATCTACAACACAAGGAGACGCAACCGGGTCGGGTATGAGCGCGTTTCTTTTGAACCGATTTAAAACATGTTGACAGATCCTCGCCAGCTGCAATACAACACCTCGTTTCTTAACCTCAAACACAAAACAAAACATCATCTGTCTTGAGGAAAGTTCGGTGAGCGAGGCGAGCGCGGGCCAAACTGTACGCTCTCACAGCAGACCGGTCAGTCCAATAATGTTAACAAAGAAAATGAAGTCAGCAGTGGGCAGCAGCATATAAAACTAACAGACAGGGAGACTCTCAAAATGGTCGTTAATATGGCCGCTATGCATAGGATGATGATGTCATGGGACTCGGGTAAAAATACTCTCTTGGGGAAACTTTGGCTGGTTCTCATTTGTCTCTAGCGAACACGTTAACTCGTTCAACTCCGACTGAACTTAAAAGCCGCACCAGACGAGATTTTTATATGTAGAAAATCCAGCCGTCTTATTGGCCGAAATCACCGAGCGGGGCTTCAACAGAGGAAAGCGTTGTGTCCACACTTGCCAACCTTGAGACCTCAAAAATAGGGAGGATTTCGAAACCAAAGCGGGGGGGTGTGGGGGGTCCTCCATTCTGGTGACTTTTAAAGAATGAAAAAAATAATAATAAGTACACTGCAACAGCATTTTTATGTTAAATACTTATTTCATCAGTGAAGGTGAAGGGGATGTTCTGTTTGGCAGCCATCTTAGTCTCAGCATATACTGCTGCATCAGGTCTCCCTTTACCATCAGGCCTATGATGCTTTGCTGGCCCTGGTGCACTGTCATCACCTTCTCATGTTTCTCAGCCTCTGGATGGTGATTCATGTCGGTGCACCTCCCCCCCCCCCCCCATGCTTAACGGAAAAATTGACGCAGCAGATTTTACAAAACGCACGCCCCTTTCCTTTAAAACTTTCCATAAGAAACGGGAATTCTTCTTTCCCGGACGTCTGAAATTTACACGAGTATTTCTTTCTCTTCGAACTCTTCATTTCTCTCTCCGTCACGAAGACTGTAGCTGTGATTGTTGTCCAGGTGGAAACTTTAGAGAATTTTAGAGTCATAGGGCTTATACACGCTGTACAGTGCAAGAAACAGGCTGTGATAACGAAAAGTTAAAAAAAAAGTGGGAAAATTTGTCAGAAATCGGGAGAAATACGGGAGAATTGTGACCTCGGGAGGAAACAGGGAGAGGGCAATGAAAATCGGGAGTCTACCGGGAAAATCGGGAGGGTTGGAAAGTATGGTTGTATCCCTGCTGATTGAGATGCCGTAGAACCGTTGTATTTGCCAAAAATTCAATTCTGGTGTCAGGTTTGGTCTGGTGGGAAATCTTCCGCTCCACACAGAAAGCGACAAATCAAAACTTCAGATTGAAATCCAAACTGTCTCCTGACCAGCAGCAGAGAAAGCTGGGAGTTAGATCTTTTCCTCTCTCTTCTCTTTGGTATAAAGCATCACAGAACAGCTGATTGGTAAACATGAGCGAGCTGTGTAACGTTTACTGACCTCATACCGCACAGGAATTCTGGGTATTGAAGTTTCCTCTCGTTGCCATTCGGAGCTGCCGATGTGCAAAGCCGCCTCGTGCAGCTTTAAATAACTTTTCGGTTTTCTGCTAAAGGGCTTAAGACGGAAAACAACCTTTTTTCCTCATGAAATGTTTTATCTGTGGAAGTAAAATCTCTACTCTTCCCTCTGCAGATCTCAGTTTTCCTCTTGGGCTCCCTAAAATTGGAGCAGCTTGCTTGAGGAAGAACGATTATCAAACTCTGTATCTTCATCAAATACACAACTGGGAACTCGCTTTCACAAGATGGGGATTTAACACATAACTTATTGTTCTCATTATGCTGTGGTATTATTGATAATGTGTTTGTTGGGAGTCCAAAATGGTTTCTGAATTTTACCGAGTTGATTTTAGCTAAGGGTGTTATTGGAGTTTTTAGCACCAGTCTTCTCTTTATTATAGCAGAGTGTGTGATATTTGTTGTTTTGTTTCTTTTATTTTACTGCACTTTGTAGCACACTTTTTTTTTTACTGTCTTAAAAAAAAAAAATGTATTAACACACAAAATGTCTACGTCTCTTTGGCTCCGCCCACTTTCTGCCTCCAGTATTTTATTTTGTTTTTTTTAGAGTATTTTATTTTGGTTTTTCAAAAAGTATACAAAACATACAGCCGCACAATGACAATACAAAAACGTTCACAGTACATTACAGACGTCTCAAAAATAAATCAACAGACAAATGAGAGATAACCGACAAATGAGAGATAGGTTAGCCTTAACCACAGTAGAATGTTTTTTTACAACCCTAGTGTGGTGAGAACAGAGAGACCAAGCAGATGATCATTCAATCGTGTGAGATGGGAGATTCTCCATGTAGTTGATAAAAGGTTGCCATATTTTATAGAAAAGATCTATCTTATTCCTTAGTGAGTAGGTTTTCTTTTTCCATTTTTTTGCAGCTGTTCACTTCTGAGAGCCACAATCCACCTGGCAATGGGAGAACAATGTGAGTTTTTATCAGTCATTGTGGGGGGGGGGTTTTCCGCTGGCACATGTACATCAGACCAATCAGATCACTTATTTTCATTCAGCAACCAATCAGCTCCAGCCCCTGCCTTTACGGTGTTGTGTAGTATCAGTATTTAGGATGTTCACAGTGTGAGTTCTGCAGCTCTGCACACTTTGTTCCTGCTGAGGCAGAAACGACACAAAACCCTTTATCCGTTACGTCTCTGCTGATCCTCGGTCTATTTATGGTCTAACTGTGTGTTTTTTACGGCCGGTCTCGGTCTATGTACGGCCTAAACCCGCCTCAGCACGTCTCTGGGATTCCTCCGGCTATTTATAGCCTGACTCGTTCTTTTTATGGCCTACCTCTATCTTTTTATACGGCCTGGTTTGTCCCTTCCCACGAACACACAAGTCTATCTAGAACCCAACTCTGTGTCTGTATGTCTCTGCTGTTCCTCTCCAGGAGCAGAACAGTCTGGCCATCCACAATCTAACTTACCTAACTCTAACTTTGTCCTCTTTGAAAATTATTTATTAAATTATCACAGACCTTAGCTCTGTTTCTGTCTGTCTCTGCGGAGGAGAGCAGCACTCTCACATAAGACTGAATGGACTTGAAGTCTTCAGCTCTTTCACAAACTGCCTCTGATGCCCCAAAGCACACAGAACCAAGCAGAAAATCAGCTTATTGCCCACACTGACTGTCCTCCTGGCCAAAGCTAACTTTAACTCACTAGATATGACTAAAAAATAAATGACAACATCTAACCAAACAATGAAGCTCTAAACTCATTTTACACACTTTTATAATAATTACCCAGCATGCCACCCTACATCCAACTGCATAACTCCACCCCCTGTTACCCAGAACACTGTGGAACTATTTATTTTTTACCTTGGCTAATCCAACTCCTCTCCTGGGCTGATTATCAAATCCAAGAACGCCAAGTCGACACTTGTGTCCTTGTGGAGAAAGTTCTTCCCAAGTCGTCTTGGGGAGAACGATCTTCTCATCAAAGTGAACCGAGAAGCTTCCTGACAGTTTCAGATGGACTGTGAGCTTCACAGATTAATGAAGACACACAGCTGTTGATTTCCCCAGCTGTAAACCGGCTCTGTACTGTAGACCAGTGATTCTCAACCTTTTTCATATCAAGGACCCCTAATTTCATCCACATTAGAGCCATGGACCCCCATTTGATTTTGTCTTTCAACCCCAAATCTGAGAATATTTTTATTGCTAGATATGAGTTTGTCCAGAATTCCATGAATTGTAGGTAGAGAGAAAACAGTGAAACTATGACCAAAACAGTCATTCTTCTACATTCTCTAATTGTTAATTGTAAATGAAATAATGGGGAAGTTTAATAATTGATCCATTTGCTGGGGACCCCCTGGAACCCCCTCAAGGACCCCTGGTGGTCCCCGGACCCCACGTTGAGAACCACTGCTGTAGACTGCTCGCCGTTGTCGCAATGAATCTTGGGGCTTTCAATTCGTTGTCGTAGGTCAAATTTCCATCTGATGCATCCTCGATATTTTGAGGTTGGCAAGAAAACTTCGTCCTGTCGTTCTTTTGTTTTTGAATCGTGCTTCGGCGGTGAGATATTACATAAAAAGTGTCATGGAGGACACAAGAACGCCCAAGAACACATATTGATAATCAGCACTGGCCAAGTCTATGGTATACACCCCTCCATCCCTCCATCCCCTTGAGCTACAGCGGCCCGTAATTGAACAATAAAGTCACATTTTGGAGGAATGCCAGTGGGTGCTGAGTTTTTGCTCCACAAAAGAGTACGGGCCAGGAAGTGAGTTTTGAAAGCCAGAAACAGCAGCTGGTCAAGTAATTGATGAGTCATTGGGTATTGATCAACAATCCTATCAATCCTCCACAGATATATTATGGTCGTTTTATGCTTTGTGGCGGTAAAAACCTTACTTATTGTCCCTTTAAATTAGGGCTGAACAATTAATCGAAATTCTATTGAAATCGCAATATGGCCTACTGCAATTTTCAAATCGCAGGAGGCACAATATTTGTTAAAGGTGAAATGTGTCAGAATACCATTTTAAATTAAATATTGTGGTGCTGCAGAGATGTCCTGGCCTACACATCATATTCTACAGACTTAAGAAAACATCTTTGTTTGGTACAGATCCCCGCAAAAATCACACCATAATCATTTTAATACGTTTTTCAATGAAAATGAGAATAATGATGTAAAAATGATCATTCCCTCTAATATCGCAGATCATATCGCAATTGCAATATCAGTCAAAATAATCGCAATTAGATATTTTTTTGAAAATGAAAATGGCCACACACAACAGACAGACGGAGAGTCAGTACACAGACAGACACTGAAGTCAAAGACACCGGCAGACAGGCGGACTGACAGCTGCTCATAATGGGGTTGGGAGGTTGTGAGAGGTCCTGACACTCAAAACAAACACACCCACATTTTCCTGTGACAGCGCTGTGACACTTTGACCCCGACCGGGCCGGCAGCGTTACCGCCTCTCCGTCTCCTCCGGCACAAAAAAGACTCTGCTCCTGTCTCACAGAGCGACTTAAACACGCCGTTTAGACGCCGTTTAGAAGGTTGACACCGCCGCCGGGTAAACCCCCCCCCCCCCCCGATGACACGCTTGGTGTTTTTCTTCTGACTCGAACTGAAAGTTTACACGGCCTTTAATGTTTTGACTTGAGTTTTACCACCCTTGGGCCCTCGAAACCTGTTGAAAACCTGCTGCATGCTTCCAGAGACACCTGGATGTCAAAGAGAAAATGAGAAGTTTCTTTGTTCCGGGAAAAATTACCTTTTTTGTAGATTCATGGTTTTTTTTGCAATATGCTGTTTTTCTGTTGCTTCGATAAAAAGGCTTTTTACCTTGGCAGAAGGGCGAACAGATTGACAGCAGAAAGTGGAAAAGGGGAAAGGCCGAACGCACCTTTGAAAGCGTCAGATATACGACGTCCGAGGGGAAACTGTCTCTGTCCCCTCCGGCACAAAGGACCGGGAAAAAAACACTGTTCAGACGGTGAAGGTTGAAAGGATATCTGCTGCCTGGTGGCCCCTTTTTATCCAAAAACTCACTGTGTCATGAATGCAAATAGGATGTAAGGTCGATAGGAAAGGGATGAAAACAACTAAAAAAATGTTAATCCTCTCTGTCCTGGAAAATATTTATTCCTATTAAAAACGAGATCCCTTAATCCCTTAAAATAACCTTACATTTTCATTACATTTACATTCATTCACCCTTTAATTCATGCTAAATCCCCTTAAAATAAGTTAAGGGGGAGTTATTAATGGAGGAGACCCCATCGAAACCTCCTTAATTTTTGACTTCTTACTTTCTAATATAATGAAAAATTGAGTGAGACAGGAACTTTCCATTAATAACTCGTTATTAACCCTGTAAACCTGCACACAAGGCATAAAAAAGCCCTTGATTACTAGTGTGATCAACCCATGAAAAACTTTTACTTTTTTAAAGCTATGTTATCTTTAATAGATTATTAACAGTGGTGGAATGTAACTAAGTGCATTTACTCAAGTACTGTACTTAAGTACAATTTTGAGGTACTTGTACTTTACTTGAGTATTTCCAGTTTATGCTACTTTGTACTTCTACTCCACTACATTTCAGAGGGAAATATTGTACTTTTTACTCCACTACCTTTATTTGACAGCTTTAGTTACTAGTTACTTTGCAGATTTAGATTATTAATACAAATTATATATCAACTAATAAATTATGATAGATTTTTATAGGTTAAGCTACCCAGCAGTATATAAAGTAATTAAAATTGGCTCCACCTTTACCAGCTGCAACATTAAAGTGATGAACACATTAATGCATCAATAATTATAGTCCAATAACATGATATATATGATTCTGAAATGGGCCGTTCTGCATCATGACTACTTTTACTTTCGCTACTTTAAGTTTATTTTAATGCTAATAACTTTTGTACTTTGACTTAAGTAACATTTTGAATGCAGGACTTTTACTTGTAACAAAGTATTTTTACACTGTGGTATTTCTACTTTTACTTAAGTAAAAGATCTGAATACTTCTTCCACCACTGATTATTATTGTTTATGTAATGGAGAAATTAAGGACATTTCAGGGATAAAATTAAGGGGTTTGGTTTAGTAGTGAGGTTGTAAGGTTGATAGGGAGAAAAAAAAAACTGCAGATATTCACGACATCCAGACGCCAAAGTCACAGAAACAAAATGAATTTGGATGGTGAAGGTTCAGAGTGCAGGCGCAGCAGATGTATGGAGGATATATGCAGCCTGACCCGAGGGTGAGGAGAAATATTACGCCTCCGTCCCCTCTGGCAGAAAGACGTAGTTCTCGTCCCAAAGGAGCGATAAAAACACAGTGTTCGGATGTTAAAGTTTGACAGAACAAGCCGCCGCTCTCCTGCAGAAGCTCTTCTATCTCCAAATCTGACCTTTTTTTTATAGAAACATCGTCCCCCAGGTTATGTTCCCCAAGGATAAAGACTTTCCACTGAATAGTAAAAATACAGTTTAAATATATAGTGGAGCATCCTGCCTGATGAATGGACTGTGGGTGGAAGGTACAATGAGAGGAAATATTATGTCCCTCTGCATTTAAAGCTCATACCTCATTTGATGTCTGGTGACCAAGTCAACTTTGCTCGAGTCCCAAGTCTTGAGGCACAAGTCTCAGATGTAGATTACCAAGTCAAGTCCATGTCATTAATGTCAAGTCTCAAGTCTAAATGTAGAACAGCAAGTCAAGTCAGAACAAATCAAGAGTCCAGTATCAATTTAATATCTTAAAGAAAATTAAATATCTAGGACTTTTCAAAGCAATATGGTTTTAATAGGATAAAAACTTGGTAAGAGCATCATGAGTTTGATTTCTATAATCAGTTTCAACTTCAATAAATTCAATCATTCCATACAAATTCAGAAAACAGAATTTAAATTCAGTCGTCTGCTGGAACAAATCTCATCACTTTCAATCTGAGTCATTTACACAAACACAAGATCTCAAGTCAAGACTTTAGAAACCTTTTCAAGTCATCAGAGTACAAGTCAGAGTCAAGTCTCGAGTCACCAGAACCCAAGTCAAGTCAAGTCAAGTCCCAATCTGGACACAGATCATTTATCCAGAGAGAAAAATGTTCTGTTCCTTCTGGGAAAACCCTTGTCCCTTCCTGGAACGATAAAAACACATTCAGGTATTTGGAGTTAGGGCTGCACTATAGGCAGCCTCCTGCATTAAAAAAATTCATTACCCAGAATTCCTGTAAGATGAGGTCAGTAAACTGTTTACCAACCCAGCCGGTCTGTGATGCTTTATACCAAGAGAAACCAAAGAGACGAGAGAGGAAAAGATCTAACGTTGGTGAGTCCTAATTCCTGATTTAAGCTGATTTTTACATAAAAATCTTGCCTAGTGCAGCTTTAACAGTTATAACTGATAATTGGATAATATATGTGTGGTTGGTAGGAGCAGACTATTTTAAATTCAGTCAGAGTTTAAATGGTTCAAAGCGATGGAGACATTTGACCAGAGAGCAATGTCTATCTTTCTGTCTTCTGGGAAAAACAGATTTTTGGAGTTTTATAATATGTAATATACAGTTATGTGTGGCTGCTGGAAACAGGCTATTGCAAGTTCAGCCAGAGTTTAGACCGTTCAGTATTTGACCAGGGAGAAACATTTGCCGCAGCTCTCTGTTCAGACCCTCAGCAGAACGATTAAAACACATCCAGACGCTTGCAGCTGAAAGTGTTGCATGATGGATGGAGCGGAGCGGAGGGGAGGGGGGGGGGGGGGGGTGTGTGACGGGGAGGGGAGCGGAGGGGAGGGGCGGGTGACGGGGAAAGGGCCGACTGATCGTCTGCAGATCTCGTCTTTTAATCCGGAGCCGGAGCTGAACGAGAGCCACGGAGAGTCACGGCTGCGACTCTGGATGTCATTTACAGACTCTGACTCGCCTCATTTACACCGGACCACACATGAAGTTACCCAGCATGCATTTCACAGACGTCAAGTTCAAAATCAACCCGAACAAAGAACGATTCGTTTTAAAAAAAAAAAATGTCAGCAGAAGTTAGTTTAGTTTTATTTATACCATGGTCTGGGTGAAATTCTGATTGGCTGCAGGGTGTCCATTAATTCCTGATAATGGACACCTACTAAGTAGTTCCAGTAAAACTGTCTGTTCACCGTTCTAAATTAATGTGCTGGCTACGTAGCATCAGCCTGTATCTAAAATGAGTAACCATAGCAACAGGGACGCAGTCAAAGCCTCCGTTTACAATTTGTATGTTCGTGAAAATCTTGATATTGATTTGGGGACAATGACATGGCTGATAGCTAGCTAGTCTTGTTGTTAAACATACTGTCAAATTATATTTACTGTTTGTTATTGACTTTGAATGTTGCTAGCATAACGTTAGCTTTCTGGCTCCTAGCTGAGCCAAAGGGTTCTATGAGCTGAGCGGACTAGAAATATCTCCTGCTGCCAAGTCATATCTAAGGTTCGTCCTATTTACTGGAGCAGTGAACAACATGTTACCAGGGAAACTGAGTTATGGCTTGTGAAAAACTTTAGATTTTGATTACAAAACGCATGAAAATATAAATTAATGGTCTTCATTTTTTTTTCTTTGGCAAGTGACCATGGTATAAGCGGGATAATGCCCTTCGAGGAGTCCATTATCAGGAATTAATGGACTGCCCGTCATCTATTAATTCCTGATAATGGACACCTCGTCGGGCATTATCCCTTACATATTGTCAGAATCTGCTTTGTCGGCGTTCCTTTATGTGCTAGAAGTGATTTTCAGTTGTTTTGGATCTTGAACATGGCGCCGCACATAGTTTATTTTCATCTGGTCAGGCTTCTGTGTCTCATTACTCTGAACTGCTTATGGTTGTGAAACAGTTTTAACAAAAGTCCAAAAGTGAATCTTGCTGGTCGCCATGCTGTTAGATTAGTTTACTGCTTCCGGGGACGTTGTTCTGTATCTGGTTACGTTTGATGTAAAAAAAAAAAAAAAGAAAGAAATCAGACTGAGGGTAAACATGCGGTGAAAAATTGGAAAGATTGGGCAAAAAACCTGCTGTGATGATTAGGCTTCTCATCAACACTGGAATAATCTGGGGAATTGCCTTATTCGGACTATGATCGTTTTTTGTGTGTGCATGTAAACTCACTCAAACACTAATTTTCACAATCTGATATTAAGGCATTGTAAGAATTCATTGTAAAGCAGCTTTGGAAGATACCTACAGAAAGATATTGAGGTCCAGATTTCACAAAACGATGCAGGCAGCAGCTATGGATGACTACAAATATTGCCTCAACTTTCATAGCACTTGCATCATCATGTATCATATCAACATCTAGTCAACGTATTGCCGGGTCGTCTGAAGATGATTTTGGAAAACCAAGTTGGGCAAAAGTCATACAAATTCACTTTCCAATGCTTGATCCAATTAAAGCAGATTTTAACATTTCTGTTGCCTCTGGTAAAAGCCGAAGCCCTCTGATGAATCCTGCTGTAAAAAACATATTCGGATATTTGGAGTTCACACTCATAGTTGATAAGAGGAATATGTCTTCGAAGGATAGAAACACCAGTACTCAGCCCTAAAATCCTATTTTTCTTCAAACAAGTGGAAAAAATCTTTGCGATGGCATTAGATAATTTCACTTTTTTTCGAATGAAGTGCCACTTGTTTAACGTTTAAAGAGACAATATTGTGATCATCCCACTTGTTTGAGATAATAGTGATTTTATTCAACAGCATTCTTGAAACAAGTTGCATTCTCACCTCATCAACAGAGTTTTTCACTTGTTTTATATTTTTGAATTAAAGAGTAGATGGACTTTTTTTTTTTTTTTTTTACAGTGAGGTTAGACAGTTGATCTTCAGTATTGGACCAAGGAGAAACCTTTATCACAGCTTTCTGCCTTCGGGAAAAGACTGAACTCACGTTCAGACATTTGGCATCAAAAGTTACAGCTGATAAGTGGAATGGTAACACTTTACAGTAAGGTCACTAAGTTAAGGGTTAGTTAATGCTTAATAAGCATTAACTAACCCTTAATTAACAGTTAACAAATGTGTAATTTACTAATGGTGTTCATGTTAACTAAGGTATTAATTTATACATTATTTAATAGTTTATAAAGATGACTATTAAATAATGTATAAATTAATACCTTAGTTAACATGAACACCATTAGTAAATGATTACCAGACACATTAGTTAACTGTTAATTAACTTAACTTAGTAACCCTTATTGTAAAGTGTTACCAGTGGAATATATTATATATACACAGGGTAGAAAATTAACTTATTCCCCCTTTGGCCACAGTGGCTGATTGATTCCAAGTTACACCAGCCACTTTCACTATATTCCCTACCAAATATGTTTTTTTTACACATAAAAGAAGAGGAGAACATCTAAGCAGCTACAGCTTTTTGCCCATATTTTACTAACAGATTATCATTTTAAGTTCAGGCAGAGTTTAGACAGCCGAACACTATGAATATGCAGTGTTGGACCCGGGGGGGGGAACAGTCACCATGGGGAAAGACTTGGCCCTCTGCAGAATGATTAAAACACACTGAGACATTTGGAGCTGACAGATGGAGTGGATGTAGCTTTAATACTGACAGATCCACGGTGATTGATTTCTGAAAAGATTGCCCCTGTTATTTCCCTCTGGCTAAACACTTGTCTGCTGGTCTCCGCTGAGTGACTTCAGATGTCCGGGAGACAGTCGCGGCAAATGATAAATGAAGCGGAAACGTAGGATAAATACATAAATCCGACAGGAGGATGAAGGTTCTGCAGATCCTGGATCTGTGTTCTCCATTGAAATGATAAACTGCGGGCTACAGGTTTGATTTCTGTTGAAGTTGCCCCCTTTTCTAAGCTGTCATGAGTCGGTAAGAGAGAGCTGACCGTGGAGAATGTTTGTTTTATTGCCCCCTCCGGCCGCCGGCTTAACTCCCCACAGAGAGAGAGAGAAATGAAAGCTTGTACACAGACAGACGTGAGTGTTGTGTTTTATGAATAGCCGGAGTCAAGGACAAACGGAGATATCGATTGAAACAAAAATGTGTTTATATACCTGCGAATAAAAAAAGCACAAAGCAGGAGTTCAATTCCCACTTTAGGATCAGAGAGGGTGGACTGTGATTTATAATGTGTGGCAGGTGGCAAGCTGAACATGGCGTCCATATGGCGTCATTCACTTCCATTCAAAACCAGACAAAGGGAAAATAAAAACTAAAAAAACTCCAGTTGTGAAGCAGTTTCTCCTCTTTGAGTTCATGTATTGTCAACTTTTGCACGGCCGCGCAGCTGAAACGCTACTTTGGGCATGTTGACTTCTGAAAGAATATTGCTAACGCTTTGTTTTCCGGGTTCGCAATTTCCTAATAATTTCCTATGTAATCAGAAAAAGCTGCACACTGACAAAAAGTATTGAGGCTCATTGGATGCAAAAATAGATGATTTATTTACATAGTGAAAAAAGTGACTAAGTGAGAAAAAAGGTGAACGTTTCGGTGCTCAGACCATCATCAGCACAACTTCCATGTTTTTCATGTTGGCTCTAAATAGGCAACCAGCCTATTAGCGGTAGCCAATAGGAATGAGGCTGATGGGTGGAATCAATCAGTCAATCAGCCCATTAGCCATATTGTGGCCAAGAGGCCTACAAGGAAATACACACAACCCATACAAAAATATATATACAGATAATCATAGATTAAGAATAGATCAAACATTGTTATACTATCTACTAAGAAGAAATAGGTTAGCTTATAGAAGAATGTCAGATACAATTCACATACAGAACTTACTCCATAAATACATATTACAATAGGCAGCTATACAAAAATAATCTATGACAAATCCACAAGGATAATTTCCTAGAAAGGAACGGTTAATTTCTTAGGGAAGAAAGTGAACTGCATTATCATTAAAATGTTTTTTTCTGGAAGTCACAAAATGCTAACAAGCTAGCAAACCTCTGTGCAAACTTCCCTTCAAGAGAGGAGTCGTGTTGCATTTTGAGACTTCAAGAAAAAAACATTTTAATGATCCTGCTGTTGTTTGACAGCCATGAAAAGGTAACGTCAAATTATTTACACCATATACATTTCACATCAATTATTAGAACGCAGACAAAACAACCACAGAAAATTTTGATTTATTGTTTTGCTCATAGAAACTGAACAGGGTTTTGCAGTTGTACCAACTTTGCAGGTTTGTTTTTCTTGGTCGGCCTCAAACCGCAGATTAACAGTTTCCTTTGTTGCATTTTTCTGTTTAGTTTGTTAAGGTTCACACTGGCCAATGACACGCCAACCAGGACTTGTACACAAAAGTCACATGACTCACAAGTAGCTTGTTTACTGGACAGAGTTTGGTGTCATCCTGCAGGTCAGAGCTTCAGGAGGCCAGAGAGAGTCAGAACAAATCTGATTCCAGTCTCTGTTGCAGCAGCAGTTAGCTGCAGCCATTACAACAAGTTCAGTATTACAATCATGAAAACACAACTTCAGTATTATATTCAATTTAGACTAAAGTACTGCTTCACTGTGGCACTAAATTCTTCAGTAATGTTGATGGCAGAGTGACCAACTGCCTTAGAGACAAGTTTTGGCAGAATGCTCTCTCTCTCTCTCTCTCTCTCGCTCTCTCTCTCTCTCTCTCTCTCTCTCTTGTCTCTCTCTCTTTCTCTTCCTCTCTCTCTCTCCTCCAAAATTGATTTGTTATTCAGAAAATAACCGCTCATCATTCCGCTCACATATCCACCGCAGTAAATCCTTTATTCATAATGACCAAAATGGTTTCAGAAATTAATGGTTAGTGTACCCCCGCACGCACGCACGCACACACACACACACACACACACACACACACACACACACACACACACACACACACACACACACACACACACACACACACACACACACACACACACACACACACAGACCTGAACAGATCGTTTGGCAAACGAGCAGCAGTTGGGGTTTTGCAACTTTTGGAGGGTTGCCCCGGGCAACTGGCTGACAGAGAGTCAGTCGTGGCGTTTATGTACCCACAATGCACTGTGGCTGGGCGTCAGAGGAGTAGGTCCTGTAATGTCAGCCAACACCAAGGGCACACACACACACACACACACACACACACACACACACACAACAGAAAGCACAGCAAAACACAGGTGCCAGTCGCACTGCAGCTGATGATTTGGTGATCGACTAATCAATCCTAACTACTAATTTACAAACCAAACTTTCAGAATTGAACATGTTAAAGTGAGCAGAAGTGAATTTTTTTGCATGTGAAATAATATAATTGCTGACTATATTTCAGCATATAACTGGCTGAGTCCAGACCAAAATAGTTTACTGCATTCCAGTCATTACCAAAGAAACAGGAGCATGGAGCACTAGCACTAAGATTAAAGCATTAGAGCGTTAAGTAATCTATTACATTGATCAGCCTCTATTGGTGAGCAGTAGGAAATGCAGCAACATTGATCGAACTTCTGTCCTCTGACACAAGTCTCTAGCAAACCCCCCCCCCCCACCCCCACCCGTCTTGTTCCCCTTTGATCTACGGTGGCCTGTAACTGACACAAACAGTAAAGTCACATTTTCCCAACACAGAGCAGTAAGCAGCCAATCAGAGCAGAGATCCAACAGAAACGTCTAGTGAAGAAGCTGATATCTCCCCATGCTGAATACTGGAACAAGAAAACTGATGGCAAAATGCGAATAGATGTGTGTGTGTGTGTGTGTGTGTGTGTGTGTGTGTATGTGTGTGGGGTGGGGTAGGTGTTTGTGTGTGTGTGTGTGTGTGTGTGTGTGGGGGGGGGTGTGTGTGTCTTGAAACTCCAGTGAGTGGGGAGTTTTTGTTCCATAACATAGTCCGGGTCAGAAAGTGATTTTTGAAAGCCAGAAATCTCAGCAGCTGGTCAAGAAATCGCTGAGTCATAGTTATTGATTAACAACCCTATCAGCTGATCCTGTATGTTTTGGTCATTTTGTGTGAAGGAGCAGTAAAAATGGTACTTACTGCCCCTTTAAATGCAGCAGTTTTAACAAAGTGTCTGACAGAAGCTGTTTGGCCGTTGATCAAACGGCAGAGAGCGGCGTGTTGCTACAGAACGAGCTCGACAGCTAGCTAATGAAGTGTGAGTGACAGTTGCCATGGCGCCGTGCCGTCACGTTGCTAGGCTCTGGCCGGTTTTCCTTCTCAGGTGTTTGTGCCAAACAGTTTGATCCGGCGCTGCCACGCTCGCAGAGGATGTAAACAAACCCGACGTCGTCTCGTTACCACGGTGACCACAGAACCCAACGGAAATGCCTATATATAGGGCCTCATGCGTCCTTTAATGCAGTGGTTCTCAAAGTGGGGTCCGTGGCACTCTGCCAGGGGGTCCGCCGTGAAAAGAAGTGTACCTCTGTCAAATGACACCATCAGATGACAAATTGAGGACATGTCTTCTGATATCAAGTCACAACTCCTCGAAAGATTGAGAGTGTCTAAATTTGCGGTTCAATTGGATGAGTCCAATTGCAATGCAGGCATGTGTTCAGTTTGTTATAGCCTGAATTTATTTTATGATTAGACTTTTATCAATCATTAGGTATGAACTAAGAGTGAAACACTTTATCTTGATGTGTGTGTGTGTGTGTGTGTGTGTGTGTGTGTGTGTGTGTGTGTGTTCTGAAATGCACTTCAAATTAGCACTTTTCTCTTGATTTCCCTTTGATATTTTGTTTAGGTACAGTGTTACTTGCAGCTAATTGATTGATTGTTTTATGGGTATTCTGTGTTGAGATGGTGCAAATATTTTTAATACATATCTAATATCTTTCTAATACATTTCTCTTGTGTTGTTCTTTCACATAACTAAGACTTTAGAAGTGTAAAAAATAGGCTACGTCAGATTATTCCAAGGGACATACATGTCAAGTCAAGTCAGTTTTTATTTATATAGCCCAAAATCACAAATCAGAATGCAGGGGTCCCCGGTATATTCTCTATCATGTAAGGGGTCCTTGGCTGAAAAACAATTGAGAACCTCTGCTTTAATGTATTTGTCCTACTTTAGAAAAAACAAATGGGTTAGTGTTCTTATTGGATAAATTACATGCCAGTGAACCAATCAAAAGCACTGATTCGGGGAAGCCCCACCCCCCATTTTTCCTCAGTCTTTATTGCTTGATGATGGGTAGGATTTGTCTTAGAGGGGGGGGCCTCCACAGAACATGGAGCTGTAACGCTTTATTTTACGGGTCCGTAATTTTCCTAATAATTTCCTACAAAGGAACGACTAATTTCTTAGGAAGTTTCCTGGAATGAACCATGAAATTATGTTCTAATTACAGGGAAAATAGAGAAAGTGTTCAGTGGTAGTTGGTAAGTTCCTCCAATTTCTTCTGGAGTTTCAAAGACAGAACCATGAAATTATGTAGTAGTTATATAGAAAATTAGAAATTAGAGGAAGGAATTCAACAAATAACTTTGTTATACTTGGATTACCAAATTGACCTCTGCTTATTATTTTTCCAATAAATATTTTATATTTTTGCAGTTCTTTGCAGGAAACTCTTTTAGAAACTGACAGTATCTTATCATTTTCTATATCAGTTTTTCTCAACGTGGGGTCCGGGGACCACCAGGGGTCTTTGAGGGGGTTCCAGGGGGTCCCCAGGCAAATTGATGAATTGTTAAACTTCAGCATTATTTCATTTACAAGAAGTTAACACAATTAGAAAATGTAGAATAATGACTGTTTTGATCATAGTTTCTCTGTTATCTCTCTACCTACAATACAGATAGTCATGGGATTCTGGACAAAAATCATATCTAACAATAAAAATATTTGCATATTTGGGTCCGAGACACAAAATCTCATCAAATGGGGGTCCGAGGCCCAAATGTGGACTAAATTAGGGGTCCTTGATATGAAAAAGGTTGAGAATCACTGTTCTATATGACTACTACATCATTTCATGGTTTCTTTCCAGGAAACCTCCGAAGAAATTGACAGTTCCTTTATTAGGAAATTGTGGACCCAGAAAATAAAGAGGTACCAGTTCTGCCTGGGGCCTGCAGCAGTTTAGAGCCGGCCCGGCCATCAAATACATCTTCACCAGTTGGGTATAAACACGGGACGACGCAGCATCTGAGTGTCCCGGGACAGAGCGACCAGGCATCAATTAACCTTAACAACGACTGATTTACTACCAACACAAGCCAAGGGGACAAGATTAAAATGACTCAGTTACACACACACACACATGCAGACAATTTATGCCGTGTCTAGACCAATTCATCACAGGTATACTTTATATATTTAATTACAGCAGCATAGATCACTGTCCCCTCACAGTTCAGTCTGTGTTTCTGAGGCTCCATCAGTCTCACACAACTTATCCTAATTAAACTGCCAGCTGATGTAAAAAAAGATGTCAGTTCTCCTCTGGATCCTCTGGTTCCTCAGTCGGTGTTTCAGCCCAGTGCAGAGCAGGAAGTGACCTCATTTAACCTTCTCAATGAGGAAGTTAGGCTGAGACTGCAACCCGGCCTGGAAGAATTTAATTAGCTTTAGTTTCAATTCAGGTTTTCGGTCTCAGATGGCTCTTAGCTAAGACTTGTAGCCGGCAGATTGGAGTTTCAGGTCTGTTAAAGTTTATCAGAGGCAGAAATAGTCTCATTGGTTGAGTTAAACCTCAGTGGGCGGAGCCTATAGCCTAAATCGATTAAAAGTCGTCGTACTTTGTTTTTACTTCGCTCCCTGTTGTCAAAGATGCTCTATAGTTTCTGAACTGTCTCTGGTGTTGTCATGGCTACGCATCAGTGTCGACTTAAAATGACGTAAGATTCATTAGATACGTTGGTCTCTAGTGATTGGTTTGGGAAAATCGAATCCCCCTCCCCCACGGAAATCGGTTAGAGTGGAGACAATGTCAGACTGAAGGTGGAAATGGAGTGGAACGAGTTGACAGTTCTCTCTGATATCAGGCAAGGGTTTTCCATCCAGACAAGAGCAAACGATCCTGAGCGAACGCTGGGTGAGCAGCTGACTCTGACTGTTCAGTAACTGAAAGGTCACAGGTTCAATCCCCACCGTGTCCATCAGCCGTGTCAGGAGTCTGTCAGGAGTCCTCGACTGAAACGCTGACCCTCCACCTGCTCGCTCTCTGTAATCTGCGGGGATGAGAGTGTCAGCTAAACGCCTAACATGAGTAATCTGACATCTCCTCACTCTGAGAGCCTGTTGAACTCCTGCTGTTGCTATGCAACTACCGAAAGCCTGATTGAAGCTCAAAACCTTCCGCTGAAGTTAAAAAGCTTTTCAAATTTAGCGAGTGTGTGCCGAGCGCTAAGAACACACAGTTACCTCTCAGCACAGGCGGGAACATTAAGCAGCTTCCTGTCCTTTCTCTTGAAAAAGAACATGAAGACTCATCGACACGTTTTTTATTCTGCGTTCACTCCAGCAGCCGCATCACCTTCTTCTGTCCAGCGGCTGGTTTGGCAGCAGGACGGTTAGAGAGAGTCCAAAAAACTGAAGATGCCCCGTGGACAGCAGTGCTTCTCTCCTGGGTGCCGGCTGGTGCAGGGTAAACCACAGTAAACCAAAAAAATCAATATTCCAGCGGACACCGGGATACTAGGATTGACACTATTTTATTATACAGATTACATTAAAAACAAAAAGGAGCGAACTTCTGTACGCGAGGCAGAAGAACAGGAAGCTTTGATAGAAAACAGAAGAAACAGACTCTACTGTATAAACTCAATCAGAAACTGATCTGGAGAGAGTCCAAAAAACTGAAGATACCCCGTGGACAGCAGTGCTTCTCTCCTGGGTGCCGGCTGGTGCAGGGTAAACCACAGTAAACCAAAAAATCTATATTCCAGCACACACCAGGATACTAGGATTGACACTATTTTATTATGCAGATTACATTAAAAACAATGTTTTTGTATGTTGCTTCATCAGATTCGCTCTGAGCTTGATTGCCATCAGGTGTGTCTTTAAATAATCAGGTGCTGATTAGCGGAGAATCCAACAGGTTCACATTCCCCGATGCAAAAGCACTTAAAAAAGTCAACAATAATAGGCAATAGCAAATATAATTCTACCGTACAAAATTAGATATAAATAAAACATTTCCATTTCCATAAGATAATGAGATACAATTAATGTTCGAGTGCAAAATATATAGTCTGGCTATTTCATCTCTAATGCTACAGAGGATATAGATCCAGAATGCATACATTTCCATAAGATAGAGTGCAAAGTAATATATCAAAAATAATAGAAAAAAGTAGGAAATTATCCTGGTGTGCGCTGACACAGATCTGATTTTTTTTTTTTACTTTTTATTTAAATGTTTCCTTTATTTTACAGAACAAAACATTCCCTGACATAGGACCTCATAGAATAAAAAAAAAAAAAAAAAAAAGGTAAAGAAACACATTTACTAAAGAGGGGGGCATTTGCAGCAAAGCAGGATCAGTTACCGAGGAACAGAACAATTTGGTGGTATTCAATTATAATAACACATTTTGTTACATCAACCCGTCTCACTTAGTTAATCACCTAGGTATAGCGTAACACAAGTCCACCTTTGTATAAAAGTGTCCATTTTCATTTCATATGTAAACCCTTTTCAGTCTCTGCACCCACTGAGTTATGGTTGGCGGTTTTGCATCCTTCCAGTTCACAGTTATCATCTTCTTGGCAATCAGTAAAAGTATCCGCAGTATATACCTCTGATCTGTGTGATATATTCCTTTAGGTACAGCTCCTAACAAAAATAACAATGGATCTGGGGGGACGTCCACCTCTAAAAATATTGTCAATTTCTTCTTTAACACTTTTCCAGAACCCTTGAATTATTGAGCAAAAGATATGTGTGTGGTCCTCTATTTTTCCACATTTTCTCCAACATAATGCCACAGAAGGTTCTTTCACATAATGATGAGAGTTGTATTAAAATACCTGAGTTTTGATTTCCAGTCAAATTCTTTCCACAGTTGATTCCTTATTGATTCCTTTATGACAGCTTGCACACAGATCTTCCAAGATCTGCAGTTTTTAATCAGTTTGAACAGCATAAAGCTGCATGGAGACACATTTTTTCCAATTCTGATCTGGACCACATGGACAAAATTAAATACCGAAGCATGTGACCAACACGGAACTTGTATTCAAACATTCAAATTTGTCAGTGTTGTCCTGACAGTAAGTAAATCTCATGTCATTCACCTGAGACAGCTGCCATAATTTTGTCAGCTTGGTTGAGCAGCGTTAGTGTGAAGAACAGCGAGACGCAACAATGGAAAAAAAAAACTAGAAGGCAAATACTGAAACAGAAATGTGTTGAAACAAGCAGCAGAAGTGCAGCCACAGAAACAGACGTGACGTGTTTTGTTGTCGTTATTCTGCTCACGTGTTTTTTCCACATCGCTGTCAGTCCATGTTGGATTCAGATATGAGTTACATCCCAGAATAGATGTGAACAGAAACAGATATGAGCAGAAATTTGGAAATGAGGATGAATGCCTGCAGTGTGAACAGAGCCAAAGTCATTCTGGATAAGACTGTCAGCCTGAAAGTGCAAATTAAATCAGCTTACTCACCTTTTTACCCCGACATATCTGATAGAAATGATATGATATAAATTCATAGTATACATGATAGTAAGTAGCAACAAACGGATGTAATTTATATGGAAATAGAGTCTTTTGAGGGAGGGTTCAAACAGTTTTCTGAAAATATAATAGATTTTTGTTACTATTGGTGGCTGTTTGATGATGATGACCGACTGGAGGTTACAGATTTCCTTCTTTTACCATCATATCACATCACTGCACAGGACACACAGCAACATTAAAAATGCCATTTAGTTTTATAGGAATATAAGAATTCTGCAGCGCAAAATGAAAACAACCAGGTTGAAGCCTTTGTTCCTGCTGCCAGTCACGTATTCAACAGTCACAACTGAATTTGTTTTACAATCTTATAAATATATTCATTGCCACCAACCAATTTATTTATTTTAGACTATAACTCCTTTAGACCTGTTATTTGTTTCTTCGTGTTGTTTTATTGGTACTGTGTGTGTAGTTTTCTGCACCAGGGACCAGACGAATTTCCTAAATGGATAATAAAGTAAAACTCGACTCGACACTAGTGATGTGTGGAGCAGTGGTTCTCAACCTTTTTCATATTAAGGACCCTAATTTAGAGCCACGGACCCCCATTTGATGAGATTTTGTCTCTCAGACCCAAATCTGAGAATATTTTTATCGTTGGATATGATTTTGTCCAGAATTCCATGCCGTTTTGACGTATTGTAGGTAGAGAGATAACAGTCAAACTATGATCAAAATAATCATTCTTCTACATTCTCTAATTGTATAAACTTCTTGTAAATGAAGTAATGCTGAAGTTTAACAATTGATACATTTGCTGGGGACCCCCTGGAACCCCCTCAAGGACCCCTGGTGGTCCCCAGACCCGACGTTGAGAACCACTGGTGTAGAGGACCTGGGTCTCCTCGGTCTAACTCAGCGAGTCACAACGCACTTTAAACCACTTTAAACAACGCCATGGTGTCTTGATCTGTATTCAAGCATGTCTGCTGCACCGAGAGAGAGAGAGAGAGAGAGAGAGAGAGAGAGTCAGAGAGAGGGAGAGAGAGGGAGGTAAGGAAAGAGAGAGAGAGAGGGAGAGAGACAGAGAGAGAGAGAGAGAGGGAGAGAAAAGACGGTCAAAGAGGGACAGAGGGAAAGGGAGAGAGAGGGGGAAAGAGAGAGAGGACAGTCAGAAAGAGAGGGAGAGAGGGAGGTAAGGAGAGAGAGGGAGAGAGAGAGAGGGGGAGGTAAGGAGACAGAGAGAGAGGGAGAGAGGGGGAGGTAAGGAGAGAGAGGGAGAGAGAGAGAGGGAGAGAAAAGACGGCCAAAGAGGAACAGAGGGAAAGGGAGAGAGAGAGAGAGGACAGTCAGAAAGAGAGAGAGAGAGAGAGAGAAAGGATGGCCAGAGAGAAAGGGAGAGAGAGAGAAGACTGAGGAGAGAAAGAACAGAAGGTCAGAGAGGGACAAAGCGAACAGGAGAGAGAGAGAAGGGGAGAGAAGAAATAACGATGGGAAGGGAAAGAGAGAGAGAGAGAGAGAGGGGACAGAAGAAGAGAACAGAGAGCCACTTAAAAGAGAAGAGCAGCAGAGAGTCTCTCCAAGTTGTCTGTGGTGTTGGACGGACGCTGCATACCAACGAGACGGCCTGCAGGCTGAATAATGTCCAGAGAGAGAGAGAGAGAGAGAGAGAGAGAGAGAGAGAGAGAGAGAGAGAGAGAGAGAGAGAGAGATCTGTCTGCTGCTCCCTCTGCAGCTGCTGCTGCTCTAAAAACCATAAAACCCATACAGACCAGAACCCATACAGTCCAAAACACATACAGCACTAAACCCATACAGTCCAAAACACATACAGCACTAAACCCATACAGTCCAGTCACAGTCCAGTCACATTCACACTTACCTGTAAAAAAAAATTCATTCTAAAAAGTCGTTTAACCTCTTTTTCAGCATTAAAGCTGCACTGAGTGAGATTTTTATGTAGCCTAAATGAGTGATTCTCAACCTTTTTTCATATCCAGCACCCTGATCTAGTCCACATTAGAGCCACAGACCCCAGATATTATTTTGTCCAGAATCCCACAACTATCTATATATATGTATAGAGAGATAACAGAGAAACTATGATCAGAACAGTCATTCTTCTACATTCTCTAATTGTGTTAACTTCTTGTAAATTAAATGATGGTGAAGTTTAACAATTCATCAATTTGCTGCGGACCCCGTAGAACCCCCTCAAGGACCCCCTCAAGGACCCCTGGTGGTTCCCAGGACCCCACGTTGAGAACCACCACTGGCCTAAATCATAACATGTGTCTGCAGCAGGGAAGAGCGTCTCCTCTCCACTAACTGAAATGCTGTAGATTCGAAATTAGAAAAGCGAGCCTCTAAACGAGCCGTTTGGACTTCCGTAACTTTGTGGCGTCACAAAGGTTCGCTCATTATCATTTCTGTAAGAAATAACAGACTAACAAAGTGTTTTTTTCAAAGCGGTTGAGCAGTTGTCATTGTTTATTAACCGGAGAGTTTTCCCTACCTGTAGCTGCCGGGCCGCGGCGTTAGCTGATTGGAACAGAGGGGTCGTTAATATTAATGAGCCTTAAAGACACGGAGACAGAAACGGCCTGTTCTTGGTAAGGCTCAGAGAGATGCTGGAAAATGAACGTGGAGAAATGGATTGAGAGTGTTTTTGGTTCATGACACCACACACACAGCTTTGAATGGACCTCAAGACACAAAATACAACTCTGGAGAAGTAGAGAATATGGAACTTTACTAAATATCATCGGCCCAACGATGGATCAACCATTCTCCAAGCTTTGTTTCTGAGATTTTTATTCCTGTCGTCTTTCTAATAAAAGTTGTAGAGAACTGAAGCTTTGAACAGCTGGAATCAACTTCTCCTCCATTTTTACCGGAGTCATTCCTATGTTCCCAGGGTCCTATGTTCCCCAGATTTATATGGCACATAATGGGAACATGACAAAGGGCCCTATGTTCCCCAGTTCTAGGGTTAGGGTTTAGGGTTAGAGACCTTCAAAATTAAATAAAATTATAACCATTGGTTTTGTTGTGTTTATATAGCTGTTTTGAAGCCTTGTTCCAATAAAAAAAACTGGATAATATTTATGAAATATTTTAACTTGAAATTACTCAAATCTGACCTGAACACAATAGGAGGGTTAATGTATGTTAACAGAATATTGAACTGGGGGACATAGGACCCTGGGAACATAGGACCTTGGGAACTTAGGACCCTGGGAACATAGGACCTTGGGAACATATTGGACCCTGGGAACATAGGACCTTGGGAACATAGGACACTGGGTACTTAGGACCCTGGGAACATAGGACCTTGGGAACTTAGGACCCTGGGAACATAGGACCCTGGGAACTTAGGACCCTGGGAACATAGGACCTTGAGAACTTAGGACCCTGGGAACATAGGACCTTGGGAACATATAGGACCCTGGGAACTTAGGACCCTGGGAACTTAGGACCCTGGGAACATAGGACCTTGGGAACTTAGGACCCTGGGAACATAGGACCTTGGGAACATATAGGACCTTGGGAACTTAGGACCCTGGGAACTTAGGACCCTGGGAACATAGGACCCTGGGAACATAGGACCCTTGGGAACATAGGACCTTGGGAACATAGATACACTCCCATTTTTACCTGTTGTTCATGAAACTAAATCACATCAGAACGGAAACTAGGAAGCGCAGAAATCTGATTGGCTGCTGGCGGCCGGCGACGGTGAAAAGTTCAGCTGGCTGAGCGTCCAATCATCAGCTGAGTTCCCAGCTCTCTCCAAGAGACAGCAGCACTCTCCAGAAATAATAATGGATCTGTCTTTTATGGAGGCTGCGTAACCAAAACATGTTCCTCATGACTGATGAATAACGGCACATTATTATTTCAGGAGAGTGCTGGCTGCATTTTCATATTTCTTCGGTTGGTTTAACTTCAGTGCCTCAATCCTCCTGTTTCTGTGTTTCCAGCTTCTACTTGTTTTTGGATTTTGTTTTCGAAAAAAATTCAGATTTCACGGTGCAGTTCAGAAACCTCTACATCCAAACTAGGAGAGAATAAAGTTACAGTGTGGCTTTGTAACCTAAAACCACCATGAAGCCCTCACATTCAGCCCCGGGCCAGTCGACTCCACAGTTGTTGTCGTTCACAACAAGTCAAAAACAACATAATAGGGCCTATTAACAGGATAAGATAGTCATCTTTTTCAAGCTGCTCTCTTACAAAAATGCCTTTGTCTGTGTGTGTGTGTGTGTGTGTGTGTGTGTGTGTGTGTGTGTGTGTGTGTGTGTGTGTGTGTGTGTGTGTGTGTCCGCATGCCACCTCGTACATCAAAATCGCCCTGTGGGTTCTGACATCTGTTAACTACCGACAAGACTGACAGCTCTTTCAAGCTCTTCAAAAAACAAAACGCCCTTTTGTGTGTGTGTGTGTGTGTGTGTGTGTGTGTCTGTGTGTGTGTGTGTGTGTGTGTGTGTGTGTGTGTGTGTGTGTGTGTGTGTGTGTGTGTGTGTGTGTGCGTTTGCACGACAACATCACTGGAAACAGAGCGGTGTGACATCTGTTAACCGCACATCGAGATACACATCTTTTCCGAGCCTCTCTCTTTTGTTTTCCCCCGGTGGACAAAGACGCTGTAGGTGTGTGTGTGTGTGTGTGTGTGTGTGTGTGTGGTCTGTGTGTGTGTGTGTGTGTGGTCTGTGTGTGTGTGTGTGTATTTGCATGCCACCGGTCTCTAATTGCCGTCTCTTTGTCACGCTCTTCACCGCTCAAAGAGGGGGACGGAGACCAATAGCGTCTTTGTCAGCGGGATGTGCGACTCGTCTCTCTGCAGAGTTTTGACAGGTTTCTGAGCGGCCCCCGCCCTCCGCACACACACACACACACACACACACACACACACACACACAAAGCGGCGTCGGCTCAGCGATTGCATCATTGTGACAGACTATGAGACCGCTTTATGAAATATTCGCCCTCGCCACAGACGCTAAGACAACAAACTGCCGCTATGAATGAAGCTGCTGCAGGCGTTGGTTTTGTGCGTCAGTGTTGTTTATACACAGAAGTCTGGACCCACCTGACTGACTGTTCTGTTTCTCATTCTCTTCTAAAGGCTTCTGCTTTAAATGCCTGAAATGTGTTTCTTAGACAAATATAAATAGTGAAGTTGATCCTATGTATGAATGTATGAAAGTCTTTGCCTTTCCATCAAGACATTATTGAGTCCTAAAAATGTTTGTTTTCTCAGATTAGTTTTCAAATGTATCAACAGTCGAGCCCCAGAGCCTCTTTCCAGATATTTCCAAAGACAAGACAGTAACAGAGTGACTAGGAGCATGGTGAATGGCGACTGTAAAATATCACATCGTAGATCTAAATTTGCACAATTAGCTTTCTCCATAAAGGGCTGTCAACTCTGGAACACATTACCAACTGAAATCAAGCTAATTCCAGATATAAAATCTTTTACAACAAAGGTTAAGTGCTAAAGTGGCTAAAAGCAAACCAGAGCTGTACTCATTTTTAGCTAATTGTACTCTAAATTACTATTGGTGTATGGTGTATGTGTATTGGTGTATTGTGGTATGTGCATTTTGTTGTATTTTCATATCTGTAGTGTATTGCGGTTTTATGATACTGAAAGCTGTATATTTTAATTACACTGTGAAAAGCCCAACTAGGGACAAGAGTTGAAAATTAGCAACAGCTATAAACTCTCTGTGCAGCACATCAGTTCCATGCTCTGTATTGGAACTATGTTAAATTGCATCGTCCCTATCAAATAAAAATAAATAAATAAATAAATGAAAGCATTATACATGATTAACAAACATTCAATGTTTCATTATCAAAGCAATTTAAACTACCTTTAACCATTACTTTAAAATCATTCAGTGAGACCAGGTCCTGCAGTTTCAGGTCCTTCTGGAGCTCGTTCCGCACCACAGCGGCTGAGAACTGAAACGACTTTTTACCAAACTCTGTACGAGCCTTTTTTACATTCAGTGAAAGCAAGTTTTGTGAGCGTAATCAGTAATTTTTGTTTGGGTTTGTATGTATGTACATAAATAAAATGGGAGTCGTTTAAGGATAGCTTTATAAATAAAAATATACCAGTGCCTCAGCCTACGTAATGCCAGGGACGGCCAACCCACTTTCCCATTCACAGCTTGTAAAGAGTTTTCTTCTTGTCAGGGTGGAAAAGCCTCTGAAACTTTTAGTCCATCATGGGACACTAAAACTCTCCACTGAAACACAGACTAATGTCAGCAGCTCTTTAAGGCATTCATTCAGTGGCAGGGAAACTCCGGGATACATTTAAATGAATAATTAATTTCCCCAAATATTATTGAACCATTGCATGAATAAAAAACAGTTTTTCTGTAGCTGTGGTCAGAGAGGAACCTCTATCATTTTGGAGGTGGATGACACTAACTGGCTGATATCTGATATATAATAAAAGGCCAATGTCATCAGTCTAACCCGAGTTATGAAATACTAATTTGTCTCCACAGTGCAGTGTGAATGGGACCTGAACAGTATCTGCCACTGTCTCTTCTGACTGTGTTTTTAACAACAAAAGACGAGCTGCGAGTGAAATAGCCTTCAGCCACACTCTTTTTTTACCACTTTATTAATATTAATTTATGCTGTGGTTCAGATATGAGCAGATGACACTGCCTGCAGGGAGGGAGGCGGCAGCCAAGACCCGGTTAATAAATGACTCAGATAAATGACTTGACGGTTATATGATCTGTGTGTTTCAACTGTTAACTGCTTCGGCTGCTTCAGTTTTGTTCTCATGGTGAAACACTGAGGTTAGTCTGGCACTGTGAGGAGTCAGAGTTTAGAGATGATAAGCATCATGGTACACAGGTTCGCAGAGAGTTTCGACACGCCATCTTACCACAGGAATTTTTACCACTATTTTATTCACATTTTAGTAATAATTTTTCTTTGCTCAGGTACATCAAACACAAAGAAATAGACACACAGCTATTAATCAAAACAATTGAATTACATGGTGTTACGCAATACTTTGTATATATACTGTATATCTGTACAGTATCCTGGCTGTAGTGATTCATTCAGATCATATTCTGATCAAATATACACATGTGCACACACACATTCACACACCACTGCTTTAAGCTTTAGTAAGCAACAACACACACTCACTCATGGGGGTTTGGAGCTGCCATACAACTGTACCAAGTGACTATTGATCGATCAATCCAAGAATTCATACTTTCTGACGGGATACAGACATTTTTTCTAATCTAATCATGTAATGGAACACCTGAAGCCACGCCTCCTTATTGATATTATTGGTATTTTTCCAATTATTTGCTATAATGCATTTTACATTCCTTAATCCAATAGACACAATTCTGTTACCTATTACAGGCTAATTTTGTAACTGGATAAAAGTTGAAAGGTAACACTTTACAATAAGGGTACACTAAGTTAAGGGTTAGTCAATGCTTAATAAGTGTTAGTTAAGTGTTAGCTTAATAAGCATTAACTAACCCTTAACTAATGTACCCTTATTGTAAAGTGTTACCAGTTGAAAATACACAGTTTACATCACATTTTATGCTCAAAGTGTGGAGCCCTACGTTTTATTGGTTGTTAGATATTTCACGAGGGCCGGCAGCGTCAACAAGTTGCTAAGCATCCAGAATTTATCTGATGCACAACAACATGGTGAAGGAAAACACTGCTGCAGGGTTTGGGCTGAGCTGTGAGCCGGCAGCCGAGCAGGTCGTCTGGTACCTTAAAAAAAGATCTTTTACATGTTGTAAAGTTCAAAATTCATTCATAATTCATTCATAAACCTTTACAAGCTGAATCAGCCGTGACATTTTCTCTCTCTGGACAACGAAAAGACGAATCAGAAAGAGTGACGCAATCGCTGCAGCAAACATCAGAGGAAAATCCCCAGACTCTTTGGGTCAAAGAGTAAAACAGTCTGGTTTGGACTGAGATCAATAAAGATGGAATTTTAGAAACAAAAGGACAATCCAGGCACTCCAGATCAAAAAATATAACCACAAGGAAGGAAATATTTAAAAAGCCAACATGTTTCGACCACTGTAGCTGCCCTGAAGAAGCCTGTTTTTAAAGCCCTAAAGAAGACCTACAGTGGTTGAAACATGTTGGCTTTTTTTAATGATTTAGCCACTACAATAAAGGCTTTTTAAATATTTCCTTCCTCGTGGTTATATTTTTATATTTGGAGTGCCTGGATTGTCCTTTTGTTTGTAGCACTCTTTTTTTCCCCGTTTTCCAAGAGCACCCGATGCATCTTTGATCCTAGTTTGACAATATAGAGCAACCAGTCATTTCCTTTTTTCTAAGCTGGAACTTTATTGATCTCATGGGGAAACTGGAAGTCACTCAGCAGCTAGAGCACACACCTCCAGGGACGCAGACCAATTCTCCAACTTGCAAAGCTGCAGCCTCTGTGGCAGTTCGTGTTTGTTTATCATTTGTCTCACGGGTTTGAATGCAACACCGTTTAGCAGCCGACTTGGAAATGCACAGATGCACATGAACGCAGCATGACAGTTAAGGCTAAAAACACAAACATCATGTAATGGTGGAACTCCCAGATCTGGATCAGCACCAAAATCTAATTGGGCCGAGAGTGATCTGTCTACCAAATTTCAGCCGAATCTGTTTGTTTCTTTTTGAGAAATCTTGCTAAAAGACAAACGGGTGAAAATACAACTTCCTTCTGACTTGGTTGACGGAGGTTATCAGGCTGTTGCAGCAGCAGAAGTGATGGGATTCAGCAGGGGAAAAAGACAAATAGAATATAAATAGAAATAAGCAATGAAACAGTTAAAAAAAATTGTTGAAATATATTAAAAACTTTGGATAGTATGTCAGTGTGATTTGATCCAGAGTGCCTTCTCTCCTTCTCTCACACACAGCACATTTTAATCCAAGTCTCTATCCATCATCACCTCAGAGCGGCTTGCTGCCTCAGGAGCCAAACACACACACACACACACACACACACACACACACATACACACACACACTCACACTTCATAAATCCTACAATTTTACTTTCTTAACCCTGTCGTCAATCATCAGCACTGCTGCTGGGTTCACAGATTTACAGTGGAGAGCTGTGTGACTGAGGATGCTGATATATGAACCTAATCGCTGTGTATTGGTGTGGAATTTATCTGCAGCAAACTGAACTGAACAGTCCCAACACTAACTCGCCTTTAAAAGCCTCAGAGTTTAGTGTGTCAGCTGTAAAGTTCAGTTACCTGCTCATTATAGAGGCCGACTGCTGCCAAAACACTCAGTGTGTGTGTGTGTGTTTATGTGTGTGTGTGTGTGTGTGTGTGCTGGGGAGAAAACGATCTAGAATGATAACTATAAAGACAACTATAACTGCAATAAGATTTTCGTTCTAATTAAATCGAATGTCTGTGTTCCCACTACCAAAACGATAACCTTAACTAATATATTTGGTTCGATCTCGTGATTTTTTTTTGGATCCAGAGACAACGATAAAACATTTTCAGCCAATCAAATTCGTTTAAGAAACTGCTAAGAAAGAAGGCCAACCACCCTTGGGCTTAGCGGTGAAGTTGTGTTTGTTGTCATTTAGTTACTTAACAGTAAATGAACATGAGTAAACTAAAAGTAACACAGTAAAGTAATCATCCTCCACTGAAATAAAAGTATATAGTTGTCGTGTGAATGCTTGAGCAAAAATGTGCCATTAGGCTGCGTTCAAAACTGGGTGACGTGAACCGCTCTTTTCTCAGCCGGCCAATCACGGTGAAGGAGAGGCGGGGCTTGTCACAACAACAACAACAACAAAGATGGAGGAAGTGTCGGTGGAGAAATTGGTTTTTGTAGTGAGTGAGTTTCCGTTATCGCAGCAGCATCATTAAGAGGCAGTGTGGGATCATACTGGATGTGTGTTGGGAATATCTGTGTGTGCTTCATGTAATTACTCTGTAATTACTCACTAATTTCAGATGGTCATTTCTGGAAACCGATAGAAACGAAACCTAGGCTTTTCCCACACAAAAAAAGTTACATGTGAACGCAGCCTTATAGTTTAGAGTTACCTTTGTAGTTATCATTCTAGATGTGAATGGGCCTTTAGAGAGGGAGAGAGAGAGAGAGAGAGAGATGGATAGATAGAGAGAGAGAAAGAGAGTGAGAGAGAGAGGGGGGGGGGGGGGGGGAACAGTGGAGCGGTCTGTGGACTCACCAGCTGTGGGATCAGCCTACACTTCCAGTGAACTGACCCTTCTGCCCAGCCAGTCCACCCACACTCTGCCAGCTCCGTGTGTGTGTGTGTGTGTGTGTGTGTGTGTGTGTGTGTGTGTGTGGGAGAGCGAGAGAGAAAGAAAAAGAGAGGGTTTTGTGTCTATGTTATTGTGAATGACATGTGTTGTGTGAGTAGTAACCTTCCATGTGTCTGTGTGTGTGTGTGTGTGTGTGTGTGTGTGGGAGAGAGAGAGACAGAGAGAGAGAGAGTCTGTTTGTGTGAATGTTATTGTGAATGATGTGTGAATAGCAAGCGTTTACATGTGTGTGTGCATTTGTATGTGTGTGTGTGTGTGTGTGTGTGTGTGTGTGCGCCCATAGTATTCAGGTCAGCCTTCCCACACATCCTCTACTAGCTCTAGACAGTGTGTGAGCGAGCCTCGAAGTCTATGCATTTGTGTGCGTGTACGTCTGTGTGTGTGTGTGTGTGTGTGTGTGTGTGTGTGTGTGTGTGTGTGTAGGGGTGAACACATGCGTTCGGCCCACACCCCGTTCAGCCCACAGGCTCCTACAAAATCAGATCATTGTTCTGCGGCTTCAGGACGAGTCTCCTCTCTCTCTCTCCATCCTGCACAATGGGAGCAGTTGTGAAGTGTTGATTCACACTGCGGCCTGATGGGAATACTGTACATTACTGACTTCTGACCCGCTGTCACCGATGATAAATCACCGTCGAGGTCAGAGGTCAGAGGTCAGCTACAGTTTCTCCAACCACCAGGCCACCCTGCCGCCACTCTCTGTTCTTTCACTCACTTTCACTTTGGGTTAAAGCCTGATCTTCAGACTGAAGGTCCGTTTCTTCACCACTCCATTACTCAGCTGAGATTTCCTCCTTGTTACACTCCTCCTCCTCCTCCTCCTTTCACACCAGAATGCTTCGAAAACTGATCTTCGTCCCCTCAGTGTTACATATAACAGACTCTGCAGATTTATACTAGGTTGTAGGGCTGGGCGATATGGACCAAAAATCATATCTTGGTATTTTTAGGCTGAATGGCGATACACGATATATATCTCGGTATTTTCTACAAAGTGGGCTAAATGTTCAGTTGTAAATAGGGCTGGGCGATATGGACAAAATCAAATATCACAATATTTTTGACCAAATACCTCGATATCGATTTCGCGACAATATTGTAGGGATGACTATTGGTGCTTTCACAAAATATTTACACAATGAGATTTTTGATAAATAATCATCAGTAATGTGGATATAATGACTAAGTGGGTAAAGGCAAATAATAGAACAGCTAGAACAGTCTGGTAAGTTCAGAAAATGACATCACTTTACTGTAATGCAGCCTTTAAAACCAGGAAAAGACACTTATGCCATATCACGATATTACAATATCCAAAATCTAAGACGATATCTAGTCTCATATCATGATATCGATATAATATTGATATATTGCCCAGCCCTACTAGGTTGTTTGGTTTTTTACACACCATTGCACAATGTTAGATACACTTAGGTGGCTCCCTCTTGATATAAGACGTCAATTTCATTGGTACCAATTTATTTTGAAATGTTTTAACTTTAACTATCCTTATTGTTTAAAACTATTTTTTGTTCCTTATACCTCAAATTACTCACTAAGACGCTCTGATCAGATCCTCTTTATAGCCCCCTTTGTATCTAAGGAAGTTTGTAAAAAAAGCCTTTATGTTTTGGGGCTCCTTCTGATTGGAATAAGTTTCCTGTAAATATCCGTTCTCTGTCATCATTTTGCTTATTTAAAAATGTTTTGTTTTCTCATCTTAAAACAGATTGCCTATGTTTTCAGTAATGCCATCACTGTTCCTTTATTTCCTTTATTTATAGAATGATCCTTTTCTTTTCTTTTCTACTGATTGTGTCTAGTCTAAGGTTGTAACTTTTTTTTTTTTTTCCCTTTCCTTCTTTTGTTATTAGTTTGTCATTTGTTTGGTTGTTTGGTTGTTTGTTTTGTCATTGTTGTGTTATATATTATTGTGTCTTGTACTGTCCTGTTTTCCATTTGTTTTGTGAGTATTCGTTTGGGACCCCCTTGAAAACGAGATGATACATCTCAAGGGGTTTATCCTGATATAATAGAATTTCATACAAATGTGCAATCGCAAGCAAGGCCATTGTTTTTAATAAAGCACACTGAAAGCAGCCCGCACCACCTTGATATTTCACCAGGTTTTTCCACCCAAAGTTCAGCTATACTGAACTTTAACCGGGAGTAACGTTCTTCAGAGTTGAGAAAGACTTTTAGGTTTATTTCCTCATCACTGCCTGTTGCATGTATATTCGGCTTGGATTCAGTTCAACATGCGTGTTCAGTGGATTTCCCACACACACACACACACACACACACACACACACACACACACACACACACGTCTACATGTGGGAGAAACGCTGCCAGTCACAGAACAGCAGAGGAGCCGAGCTGGAGGTTGAGTTTGAGCTGGAGGTTGAGGTTGAGGTTGAGGTTGAGGTTGAGGTTGAGGTTGAGCTGGAGGTTGAGGTTGAGGTTGAGGTTGAGGTTGAGGTTCCTGTGTGACGAGTCCCTGCAGTGGAGCTTCACATGCTGCAGGAACAATAAAGCCTTTAAGTTTAGGAGCGGCTGGGGAACGAGGCCGGGGTCACAAGGGCTTTTTTTGATGGTATTCCAACAATGCCAGGGCTCATTTTCCATTATTGCGTGTGTGTGTGTGTGTGTGTGTGTGTGTGTGTGTGTGCGTA
>NW_027281043.1:27500-30000 GCF_046629955.1 Centroberyx affinis | reverse complement strand
ATGGGTTTTTAACAGAGATTTAAAAGACGATGCAGAGTTACAGAGTTTTTCTACCAGAAGAAAGACAAGCAGAGTTTAAATCACATCTGACATGTTTTTTCAAAATGACTCCTGCTCTACTGACTGACTGCTGGCATGAAAGTGAAGTCGAAGTCAAATAATTCCACCAAAGCAGCAGCATAGTTTTCTCCAGCAGCAACACTTTGTCTCATAACACTCTCACCTAAAAACACTCACAACAGGCGGCTTTACAGCAGATGAGTCATTTTATGGCAATCTTTGATGTAGTAAATCATTTTGAGCTCGCTAGTTTTTTGTTGTGTGTATATACTGTATGTTTTTTGTTGTTATTGTTAATTGTATAAGAAATGTGTACATTGTCTTATTTCACAGTAAACAAAGTTCCCATTACAAAATACAGTAAGAATGGTTCCTCTTTATAGAATGTACTGCAGTATACTACAGGAACAAGTCAGAGGAACGCAACAGGAAAACAGGAAAATTAAGAGAGTAAATGAAAATTGCTGTAACGAAAACAAAAGTGCATACTGTAATAGTTAAGAAAACAAAAAACAAAATCATACAAATCATGTTACAGTCCAGCTGGTCTCCTGCGTCTGGCCACATGTTTTCCTCCACATCACACCTGGACAGGTGGTGATGAGATGGGAATCACCTGTGGTTGGTCTCATTTACATAATTTCAATCAATAAATATTCACTATTTGTCTCCATAACCATCTTTTTTTTAGGATTTTGAATGTATTTCAGTGGAATGGGATGGCACATTTCTGTGTATGTTAGGTTTTGAACTTAAATGTAAGTTTTGAACAGAGCATGTGAGCATGTGCAGACCGGGCTGCAGACACACCTGGTTCTGCTGCTTTGAGACTTTGAGTGAGAAAAGAATTCAGAATCAGAATCAGAATCAGAAATACTTTATTGATCCCCGAGGGGAAATTGGGTTACATTGCAGCTGCTCACATTGTAGAAGTGAATATATACAAGCGTAGAGAAATTATAAGAAATTATAAGAAAAATAGAAATACAAGAGTAAGAAATATGTAAAATATGTGCATTATACTACAATATATAACAATGAGAATAAAAATAATAATAATAATATAGAAATAAGAGAAATAAGAATTCTGTACAATATGCATCATACTCCAATATATACATACACCAGTGTAAATAATTAAATAATGAATAAGTATTGCACAGTTGAATTATTGCAGTTGAATTATTGCACAAAAAAATTGGTATTGCACAGTTAGATATAAGTTATAAGTTATGGGTTGTAACTGCTGACAGGATGAAATAAGTTCAAGAGCCAGTCTACTGACTCAGAGTGTCTGACACTCTGAGGGAGGAGTTGAAAAGTTTGATGGCCACAGGCAGGAATGAGTTCCTGTGGCTCTGTGGTGCATCTCGGTGGAATGAGTCTTGCACTGAATGTGCTCCTGTGCTTGACCAGCAAGTCATGGAGCGGGTGGGAGACATTGTCCAAGATGCCATGTAACTTGGACAGCATCCTCCTCTGTGACACTGCCACCAGAGAGTCCAGCTCCACCCCCACAACGTCACTGGCCTTGCGGATCAGTTTGTTGAGTCTGTTGGCGTCTGCTGCCCTCGACCTGCTGCCCCAGCACACCACAGCAAACAGGAGAGCACTGGCCACCACAGACTCATAAAACATCCTCAGCATTGTCCGGCAGATGTTGAAGGACCTCAGCCTCCTCAGAAAGTAGAGACGGCTCTGGCCCTTCTTGTAGAGAGCTTCAGTGTTCTTAGCCCAGTTCAGTTTATTGTCAATGTACACTCCCAGGTACTTGTAGTCCTCCACAATGTCCACACTGACCCCCTCGATGGAAACAGAGGTCACCGGTGTCTTGGCCCTCCTCAGATCCACAACCAGCTTAGTCTTTGCCACGTTGAGCTGCAGATGGTTCTGCTCACACCATGTGACAGAATTTCCCACCACAGCCCTATACTCAGCCTCCTCACCCTGCTGATACATCCAACTATAGCAGAGTCATCAGAGAACTTCTGAAGATGGCAGGACTCTGTGTTGTAGTTGAAGTCTGTGGTGTAGAGGGTGAAGAGGAAGGGAGACAGGACTGTCCCCTGCGGGGCCCCAGTGTTGCTGACCACTCTGTCTGACACACAGTGTTGCAAGCGCACATACTGCGGTCTGCCAGTCAGGTAGTTGACAATCCAGGACACGAGGGGGGCATCCACCTGCATCGCTGTCAGCTTCTCACCCAGTAGAGCCGGCCGGATGGTGTTGAAAGCACTGGAGAAGTCAAAAAACATGACCCTCACCGTGCTCGCCGGTTTGTCCAGGTGGGCGTAGACGCGGTTTAGCAGGTAGATGACGGCGTCCTCAACTCCAAGTCGGGGCTGGTAGGCGAACTGGAGGGGGTCCAAGAGTGGCTTGACCATGGGTCGGAGCTGTTCCAGGACAAGTCTCTCCAGGGTCTTCATGATGTGGGAGGTCA
>NW_027281043.1:0-22500 GCF_046629955.1 Centroberyx affinis | reverse complement strand
ACACACAGAGGGATGTGTACAGACAGTGAGTCATCAGCTGGCTCCGTCCCAGAGGAATTCCTCTTCTACTGGGAAGGAGTGGACTGTGTGTGTGTGTGTGTGTGTGTGTGTGTGTGTGTGTGTGTGTGTGTGTGTGTGTGTGTGTGTGTGTGTTTGTGTGTGTGTCCTTATCATTCACCATGATATGACACTATATGAACCAGATCAACTGACAACAACATGATTTATTTTCTATTCTTTCTATTCTATTTTCTATTTCTAATCTATTTTTTTTTCTAGCTCTATAGGGAGCTGCTGTGGCCTGAGTGTGTGTGTGTGTGTGTGTGTGTGTGTGTGTGTGTGTGTGTGTGTGTGTGTGTGTGTGTGTGACTTTAAACGCTATAAAGTGGAGGTGTCCTTCACATGACTTGGACTCGAGTCCCAGTTTTAATTGCTTGAGTCTTGACTTGCTGCATGAAGAGAAGACTTGAGACTGGACTTGACTTGGGTTCTGGTGACTTGGGACTTGACTTGACTTGGGTTCTGGTGACTTGGGACATGACTTGACTTGGGTTCTGGTGACTTGGGACTTGACTCTGACTTGTACTCTGATGACTTGAAAAGGTTTCTAAAGTGTTGACTTGAGATCTTGTGTTTGTGTAAATGACTCAGATTGAAAGTGATGAGATTTGTTCCAGCAGACGACTGAATTTAAATTCTGTTTTCTGAATTTGTATGGAATGATTGAATTTATTGAAGTTGAAACTGATTATAGAAATCAAACTCATGATGCTCTTACCAAGTTTTTATCCTATTAAAACCATATTCCACCAGGAAGTGCCACATGAACACCTGATCCTGATGAGCAGGACTTGGTCTAGTTGAACTAGTCTGAACGAGAACGCAAGAAATTTCACACAACAAAGCTGAAAATGAACCACGAGTACAAATTTAAAAGACGTGATGTTTCCGCGTTCACATCCAGAATCCACCGACACAGCCGAAGATTGTTCGTTAGCTCGATCGCTAACGTTAGCCCAGAGGTAAACAAAACATTCTCTAATTTTCCATAAAACACCTGAACACAAACTACCGGGCCGGCCGAGTCGTGACGTATTCCCGACTCGGGGAAAAGTCGGACCCGACGCCTGGCTCCGCCCCCCTGAGACTCGGGGATTCAAACCCGGGGATCAGACACATCAGACAGAGACAGCAGAGTGATAAAAAACTTGGAGAAAAAATAAAACTCCACTGAAACAATAACATACAAAATCACAAATGCCGCATGTGGTTTTGTATGTTAGTGTTTGGCTGTCATGTATGTGTCATGTTTACTTTCTCTGTGACTCGGGCTGCTGTGACTGGTCTGGACTGTGGGACACGCCCACTGCTGCCTGAGCTTATTTATTATTTTTATTATTATTTGAATTTTATTTGATAGGGACGATGCAATTTAACATAGTTCCAATACAGAGCATGAACCTGATGAGCTGCACAGAGAGTTTATAGCTATTGCTAATTTTCAACTCTTGTCCCTCATTGGGCTTTTACATGTACAGTCTAATTAAAATATACAGCTTTCAGTATCATAAAACCACAATACACTACAGATATGGAAATACAATGAAATACACATACACCATACACCAATAGTAATTTAGAGTACAATTAGCTAAAAATGAGTATAGCTCTGGTTTGCTTTTAGCCAGCACTTAACCTTTGTTATAAAAGATTTTATATCTGGAATTAATTTGATTTCAGATGGTAATGTGTTCCAGAGTTGACAGATCTTTATGGAGAGAAAGCTGATTGTCCAAATTTAGATCTATGATGTGATATTTTACAGTTTCCATTCACCATGCTCCTACTCTGTTACTGTCTTGTCTCTGGAAATATTTGGAAAGAGGCTCTGGGGGCTCGACTGGTGATTTGAAACTAATTTGAGATATTTAACATGATTGATTGGCAGCTGTGTGACTGAAACATGTCGCTGTTTTTAATCCTTTTATGATGTAATAAAGTCTTCAAAGAGGAGCTGCCTTGAAGTTTTTTTATTCAAGTTTTTTGCCACAGACCAAACAGCAGCTCCTGTATCTGCATTTCAGAGTCAGTAGAGAGTTTGAGACCGGCGTTGAATCTTTGATCCAAACCTCCTTGGTTTCCATGGTAACCCATAATAACAACCCATGATAGTAATCTATACTAATCCATAATAAAGCGTTGGTGTGTCAGCGGTGGGGGAGCGGAGTTTGTTTTCAACAAGCAAGAGAAAAAGTCTGCGTGACTGCATTCCTTTCATTCACACACACACACACACACACACACCCAACACACACACACACACACACACCCAACACACACACACACACACACACCCAACACACACACACACACCCATCACAAACACACTCACACACAGACAGAGTGTTTCATTCAGGTGGGAACCAGCTGGGTGTGGTCAGGATCAGAGAACAGGGCGAGGCTGGGAGGACGAGACACACACACACACACACACACACACACACACACACACACACACACACACACACACACACACACACACACACACACACACATACACACACCTCTCTCTCTCCTCAGTCGTCTGTCTGTTCGTCAGGAGGCAGCAGCTCAGGTACGTCTCTCCGTCTCTCTGCTGTTTCGGTCACACTGATTCTTATTCTGAGTTTGTGTTTGTAAAACTGAAGTTTGTAGTTTTCTCTTCTGGTTTGTTTTGACTCTTTGAGGTTTTCTGCTGAGACGGAAAACTACTGAGCAAAGTTTTCCTCCCTTCACTCTGAAACAGACGACGAGAAAAACAGGAAGTTTCTCCTGCTGCTGGATATGAAATAAACAGATATATAGATAGATAGACAGATAGATAGATAGATAGATAGATAGATAGATAGATAGATAGATAGATAGATAGATAAATAGATAGATAGATCATAGAACAAAGCAGCATTTTGTCACTGTTGGATGAAAACTGTTCATCTCCAAAATGTCAACAGGAAGTGAGAAAAGCCGCCTGGCTGTCAGACTGCAGACGAGTTTTTAACTTTTTCTGTTTTTCTAACGCGGTTTTGAAAAGTTTCAGTTAGAGAGAAACTTTCTGCAGCTGAAGTGGAAACATAAAAATCTGCCAAACTGGAGTTAGGAGGTTTCCACATGACACAGAGGTTTGTAATGTTCATGTTGCAGCATGCAGGTTCGACACAGTCGGTCAGTCTCCATGCTGTTTACTGGAATAAATGCTAAACATGTAAAGTCATGTAAATAGAATCAATGTTCAAACAGCAGAAAAGATCAAGTTTCCATTTCATCTGAACAGAAATCAGACTGCTGCTGCTGAACTGTATATATTTACAGTACCACTCCACAATTTTCTTAATTTTTACTATTTTCCACATTTTAGAATAACAGTAAAGACTCAAAACTATGAAATAACACAAATGGAATTATGCAGCGACCAAAAAAGTGTTAAACAAATCAAAACTATTTTATATTTTAGATTCTTTGCCTTGATGGAAAGGCAAAGGCTTTGGAAAGAAATTCACACATAGGATCAACTTCACTATTTATATTTGACTAAGAAACTCATTTCAAGCATTAAAGCAGAAGACTGAAGATCAGAATGAAACACAGAACATTCAGTCAGGTTCAGACTGTGACTGTAGTGAATATCATGGATCTGCTCAGTTCCTTCTGTCACATCCCTGTTCCTCTGTCTGACCCAGGATCAGCCACAGAGCTGAGTGTTTGTTGTGTAACTGTCTCTCTGTCTCTTCATGTTGGGACTCGTCCCTCTCAGTGTTGGAATATCGCGTTACAAAGTAACGTTACTGTAATTCCACTACTTTTGGCAGTAACTAGTAATGTAACTAATTATTTTTTCAAATTAAATAGCGCAATTACAATTACTGAAATTTAAATGGGCTCGTTACTCCTTACTGGATTATCCGGTTTATGATCATCCGACTTTACGGTGGAGCGAGTGAATCAAAAGTCTACCGACCTCCTGAGACTTTATTTCTCAGAAGAGACTAGAGACAAATCTGGAGACTTTTTCTGACCTTGGGAAGCAAAGTTAATGTGTTGAATCCCAAAGCATTTGGCAGTAAACTGGTTTGGCTGATGCAGGTTTTCTCTACTTGTTTGTCTGATCCAGAGAGTCACATGATCACAGCGTAGCTCCTCCCTCTGCTGAGAGCAGGGACTGTAGGATAGGAGTCAGCACTTATATTAAAACGGGCTACGTCGCGGCGTGCATAGTGCAGCATTATATATTGATATGCAAATTATCGTATGACATCATCTGCCGACTTCTAGCGACTTTCTGAGCAGCCAATAGCTGCTTTCCTTGTTAAAGAGTTGGCAGCTCTGCTCCCGGTGCGTAACTCCGCCCACACAGTGAACTGATGCTGATCTGAAGCCTGTGAGGCTGCAATAAATACACCTATCAAAACATATCTATTGTGTTTTATTGTTCCACTACTTACTGTTCATCATAGTGATAATGGGCACAATGACAGATAACATGTGACAGTTGTCTTGTCACACTGTGCCACAGCAACACTAAAATAATATAGCTATGAGTAATAAGAGAATTGAAGCAGACATTTAAAAGTAACGCAAAAGTTACTTTCCCTAGTAACTAATTACTTTTATTATGCAGTAATTGGTAAAGTAATTCAATTACTTTTTGAGAGCAGTAACTAGTAACTGTAACTAATTACTAATTTTCAGTAACTTGCCCAACACTCCCTCTGTCTCTGTCTCTTCATGTTGGGACTCGTCCCTCTGTCTCTTCATGTTGGGACTCGTCCCTCTGTCTCTTCATGTTGGGACTCGTCCCTCTGTCTCTGTCTCTTCATGTTGGGACTGGTCCCTCTGTCTCTTCATGTTGGGACTGGTCCCTCTGTCTCTTCATGTTGGGACTCGTCCCTCTGTCTCTTCATGTTGGGACTGGTCCCCCTGTCTCTTCATGTTGGGACTCGTCCCCCTGTCTCTTCATGTTGGGACTCGTCCCTCTGTCTCTTCATGTTGGGACTCGTCCCTCTGTCTCTTCATGTTGGGACTGGTCCCTCTGTCTCTTCATGTTGGGACTCGTCCCTCTGTCTCTGTCTCTTCATGTTGGGACTGGTCCCTCTGTCTCTTCATGTTGGGACTGGTCCCTCTGTCTCTTCATGTTGGGACTCGTCCCTCTGCCTCTTCATGTTGGGACTCGTCCCTCTGTCTCTTCATGTTGGGACTCGTCCCTCTGTCTCTGTCTCTTCATGTTGGGACTGGTCCCTCTGTCTCTTCATGTTGGGACTGGTCCCTCTGTCTCTTCATGTTGGGACTCGTCCCTCTGTCTCTTCATGTTGGGACTGGTCCCTCTGTCTCTTCATGTTGGGACTCGTCCCTCTGTCTCTGTCTCTTCATGTTGGGACTGGTCCCTCTGTCTCTTCATGTTGGGACTGGTCCCTCTGTCTCTTCATGTTGGGACTCGTCCCTCTGCCTCTTCATGTTGGCACTGGTCCCTCTGTCTCTTCATGTTGGGACTCGTCCCTCTGTCTCTTCATGTTGGGACTGGTCCCTCTGCCTCTTCATGTTGGGACTCGTCCCTCTGTCTCTTCATGTTGGGACTCGTCCCTCTCAGGTTTGACTCTTCTGTTCGTCTCTTTCAGATCAACCAGCAGGAAGACACAGCAGCATGAATGTAAGTCAGCTTCATGTTTCCTCTCCTGTTCTCACTAAACTCACATTCAGCTTTATTATTTTCATGGACAATGCATTATACTATAGTCATGTAAACTATGTAGAATAATCAGTAAGACAATATACATGTATGTGTGTGTGTGTGTGTGTGTGTGTGTGTGTGTGTTGGGGGGGTATATTTTCTACAAAAAAAAAAAATTCTATTTCTTTCATACTTTTGATTCATGTATTTCCACTTAACACATTCTCGTGTTGTACTTCTATCTGCTCTATTCTTTTCCTTACTGCAGCGACCTGTTTCCCCCACAGGATCAATAAAGTTTCATTTTCAATTATTTTGAAAATCTCCATAAGGACACACATTAGAAGAAGTGAAATTAGCTGCTGAGGCCAAAACCTCTGGTGGAGAAAATGCAGACATGTGACTCAAGTCATTTGGCCCAAGTCTCAAGCAAGTCCCAAGTCATTTTTTCTTGGGTCAAGTCAAGTCAAGTCAAGTCAAGTCACAGGTTATGTCAAGTCAGGTCAAGTCGAGTCCTTCATTAAGGGAAGTCAAGTCCCAAGTCAAGTCACTTTTTGTCATATCAGGCTAACGTTAGCAAGCTACTGTCGTTCTGGAGCCGGACTGTAGCGGACTGTAGCGGACTCTAGCGGACTCTAGAGGAACTGCAGCTTTCAGCCACTTCCTGATTAGCGTCAACATTCACCTGAGGTTTTGGTCGATTGGGACCAACAGACAATAACAACAACTCTACCTGCTGTGTGTTCTGTTAAAGCTCTGTGCAGAACCTCAACACAGTGGAGTTAAACTGTGGAGCCAACACCTTCATACTGAACATCCATCTGTCATCAGACACCAAACACACACAATGCCTCCATACGCTTTACTCTGTCTTCCTCTTCCTCCTCTTCCTCCTTTTTGTCCTCTCTCTCTTTAAACAGTAACTAAACCCCAAACCCAAACCTGTGTGAAGCCTGACATCTAATGGTCAACGGCATGCTACTGAAATGGCCATCTGCTATTGGCTGATCTTTGGCGCCAGGTGATGGGATGTGATGAAACACACACTGTGCAGTCAGTCCAGTAGATTAAAACTCTCTCTCTCTCTCTCTCTCTCTCTCTCTCTCTCTCTCTCTCTCTCTCTCTCTCTCTCTCCAGCTCGAGGACGCTCTCGGCTCCTGGCCCAGCAGTGGTGGTTGGTGATTTAATATTCCAGTTATATAATATTAGACAACACAGGAAGAACAGCAAAGCAGATGGAAATGAGGCAAACCCATATTGTCTTTGGACAAAAAATGAAAATATACACCAAGATTATCCTTCAATCTGCTAATGTTAGCAGTCAGCTAGCCTACTTTAATGTTAGATTTATCTCCAAAACAAGCTTCAGTTCTTGTTGTCAGCATTAATTGCCCCAATCCTTAGTATTAATATGTTAACATTACGCTTCATATCCTTAGTGGCATAGTCACTAACTGCAGTATGTCTGCTAGCTAATGAGGTGACTGTAGCTGGTTAAAACTTCTAGCTAACTGCTAACATTAGCTAACGTTACGGATCAGCATCGTCTTGCTGTAGCTTTTGATTTGGAGCTTCTCCAGCTCTGCTCTTCTCTCCACCATATTGGATATTTTTGTTGTATATTATATTTTTTTGTCTAAAGATCAGTTGAGTTTCATAGTCAACACTCTGGAAAAATGAGTGAACTGTGTCTCTGTTCAGCATTCACAATCTACTTTATACTAAGGTGACCAGATCTTTGTAGCAAATCTGGGGACATTTGTGATTCACGCAGTATTTTTCTGGTAATAATACTGTCCAAAGAGGGGAAACCCGGGGACATTTCCAGGGACAAAGCATCAAATCCAGGGACTGTCCTTAGTAAATGGACGTCTCACCCCCCTACTTTATACACAGTGTGTATCCCAAATTTATTTGGTCAAAAACTGACCTGAATCTGAGTGTCCTGGTGGCTCAGTGGTGTAAGGATGGTACCATGTAACTGTGATGTCTTGGGTTTGAATCTGACCTGGGACCTTTGTTGCATGTCATCCCCCTCTCTCTCCCAATCTTTCCTCTCTCTCTACTTTTAATTATCCAATAAAGGCAAAATGCCCTACAAAAAGAATCTTTAAAAAAAACCTAAATACCTATTGACCTAATAAAGTGTTTAAAGAGTAACTAAACCCCAAATCTAAATCAACCAGATCTTGGCTGATCTTTGGTGCCAGGTGATGATGTCACCTGCCATAGTGTACAACAGGTGGTGACATCATCACCTGGCACCAAAGATCAGCCAATAGCAGATGACCAGTTCAGTACCCTGCTTATTCATTAGGTGTCAGGCTTTACACAGATTTAGGTTTGGGGTTTAGTTACTCTTTAACCATGATAACCGTCTCTAACCAGGAGGAGGTCAGCCCCAGTGGCCTGGAGGTCAACCAGGAGGTCAGCCTGGAGGTCAGCCCCAGTGGCCCGGAGGTCAACCAGGAGGTCAGCCCCAGTGGCCCGGAGGTCAGCCTGGAGGTCAGCCCCAGTGGCCCGGAGGTCAACCAGGAGGTCAGCCCCAGTGGCCCGGAGGTCAGCCTGGAGGTCAGCCAGGAGGTCAGCCCCAGTGGCCTGGAGGTCAGCCAGGAGGTCAGCCTGGAGGTCAGCCCCAGTGGCCCGGAGGACCCAGCCAGCCCAGCCAGCCAAGCCAGCCCAGCGCCCCGGGATGGCCCAGTCCTGGACCTGGACCTGCTGCCCCACAGAACGTGGTAAGATGCATAGATAGACAGACAGACAGACAGACAGACAGACAGACAGACAGATGTGGTTAATTGTTGTTTCCCTGCTGACAGTCGGTGCCATACAGACAGTCTCTGCCCAACGGAGTCTTTGACAAACTCCTCATCACCATCAACGGAACAATCAAACCCAACGCTGACAGGTCAGTATCACCCACAACATGGAGGGACGGCTGGTAGGGACAGGACAATATATTCAAGTTCAGTATATCTCAATACAAAATGTGTCAGTCCGTCTGGTGTGTCAGGAACATGAATGGTGATATCAGCTCCATGTTATTCTGCTGTCAGGAACATGAATGGTGATATCTGCTCCATGTTATTCTGCTGTCAGGAACATGAATGGTGATATGAGCTCCATGTTATTCTGCTGTCAGGAACATGAATGGTGATATCAGCTCCATGTCATTCTGCTGTCAGGAACATGAATGGTGATATCAGCTCCATGTTATTCTGCTGTCAGGAACATGAATGGTGATATCAGCTCCATGTTATTCTGCTGTAGTAATCACTAATGAGACTCTTGACCATCACAGTTTCACAAGCTCTCCATCCAAATTATATTATTGTCACTTTGTAACCACATTTTTAAATTGTTGTTTACATTCTAGCAGCCAATGGCATCGCTGGAAAGATTTGAGTCTCAGAAATAAACAGAATTCTGCACAGTCAGACTGTGAGGGACGAGTCCCAGACTTGTTGCCATTGAACTTTTATTTATTACACTGTATCCTGGTTGGATTGAATCCTGAACCCCATAGCATTTATTGAATGAAATAAGTATGTCGTCCCATCCCTAATGGCTAGCGTATAAGTTATTTGGTGGATTTTATTTCTGTCTGTTTCTGACTGAACTGATAATTTCATCACTGATCCGACTGATTTAGTGTTTTGATAATGTCAGCTTGTTAGCTAGCTAACCATAGCATCTGGTCAGCTAACCATCACTGTCTTGTTATTAAAGAGTAACCAAACCCTGCCAAAATCTGTGGTGAAGCCTGACACCTAATGATGAAAAGTAGGGTACTGCACTGGCCATCTGCTATTGGCTGGTGTTTGTGCCAGGTGATGTCACCTTCCATAGAATACAACAGGTGGTGACATCACCTGGCACAAAGATAAGCCAATAACAGATAAGCAGTGCAGTACCCTACTTTTCACCATTAGGTGTCAGGCTTCACCACAGATTTGGGTTTGGGGTTCAGTTACTCTTTAACACATCTGATACATCTGATAGCACACTAGCTAACGTAGCTAGTAGCAGCTAGCGTTAGCATGTTCACATTAACATCAGTGTGTTTGCTGGCTAGTTAGCTAGCTAACAGTTTGTTCAGGTTAACTGAGCTGACTCTTCTCAAGCTCCAACTCTTCATGTTTTGGAGTAGAGACTAGGGCTAAAGACAAGACAGTTTACTGTGTCACAGTAACCTACATTTGGAAACAAATCCACCTTATCACACTATTCACTTTTACTGAGAACGTTACTGAATGGATCTACAGCCACACCACAACAAGCTGACTCAGCTGCTCTCTGCTGACAGCTGCTTCAGACACATTTACACTTTATTCACTAACACACAGTTCACACTGTTCCTCCATCATGAGACTCAGCTGCTGCAGCAGGTTGGTGATAAAACTGTGAAGCCTCTATTCTAGTCTAAACATCTAGTTGGCTGGTAAAATGGTGGAAGTAGATGTTGGATTCAGGAATCTAGGGTCACTGTGACAGAGATGACTGTGTTTTGTGTCCAGGATCACGCTGGATCTGTCTGCAGGACCTGACCTGGCCTTCCACTTCAACCCTCGCTTCAACGAGGAGGGCAGGAAGGTGATCGTCAGGAACAGCAGGATCGGAAAGAAGTGGGGGAATGAAGAGAGAGAACTCAGCCACTTCCCCTTCGTCCAGGGACAGCCGTTCGAGGTGAGGATGATGATCAGGTTCTTGATAATTGAGTTCTCCCCCATGATGAAATCGGGGGAGGGGCTAAGGATCGGCCCGGTCCGCCCGTCTGTCCGTCCGTCACGCGCAAAATCTCAGACACCGCGGATCAGATTTTGATGAAACTTCAGGAAATGATGTAACATTTTTAAAATTGGCCCAAGGTTGCGCTACAACATTTGGTTACTTGTTGGATTTTGGCAAGACTTGTTTTGGCAAAATCCACTGTGTTGTCACATTTTCAAAATGACAGTGTTGAGAGTAAAAAACCTTGAATGATGGAGATAGTTGTAATTATTTTATTTAGTTTCTCTCTGTCTTCTGGGAGCTGAAGATCCTTCAAACCATGAAACTCTGAGATTCTTCATTTTTCCTTCCAACCAAACAATACAGCAGCTCATTCCACTGATTAAAGGTCCCACATGGTGTGAAGCAGGACTCCTCTTCCTCTGTGGTGATAAAGGAGTTGGATGGTCTATCTAAACATGGTGAAAGTATCAAAACTAAATCCACACAATCCATATTAGTGCAGCGAGCCTCTAAACGAGCCGTTTGGACTTCAGTCACTTTGTGATGTCACAAAGGTTCGCTCATTAGCATTTTTGCAAGAAATAACAGACTAACAAAGTGTTTTTTTCAAAGCGGTCGAGCGGTTGTCATCGTTTATTACCGGAGAGTTTTCCCTACCTGTAGCCGCCGGGCCGCGGCGTCTCACGTTTCACTCTGGAAACGGTTAGCCAATGGGAACGGAGGGTCGTTAATATTAATGAGCCTTAAAGACACGGAGACAGAAACGGCCTGTTCTTGGTAAGGCTCAGAGAGATGCTGGAAAATGAACGTGGAGAAATGGATTGAGAGTGTTTTTGGTTCATGACACCACACACACACACACACACACACACACACACACACACACACACACACACACACACAGCTTTGAATGGACAGAAAGACACTAAATAAAACTCTGGACAGAATATGGAGCTTTAAAACCTTCAGCCAGACAGGAGGAGCTGAACCGAGCTGCTGCAGCGGCTCTGATCCAGCAGCCAGCTCCGTCTGTAACAGTTTCATAATAATAATTATCTTCTTGTTTCTGCTCCTGGCAGCTGAAGATCTTGTGCGACAACAATGGGTTCAGAATCGCCGTCAACAAATCCCACCTGCTGGAGTACAAACACCGGGTCCGTGACCTGAGATCCATCACCCGCCTCGACATCTACAACGACCTCACCTTGTCCTCCGTTAAGGTGGACAGGCTGCCCTGAGACACACTGGATCCACACTGGATCCACCATAGATCCACAGTAGTTTTGTAGTAGATCCACAGTTGATCCACATGAGATCCATGGTAGATCCACCATAGATCCACATTAGATCCACAGTAGTTTTAGAGTAGATCCACAGTAGATCCACAGTAGATTCACAGTAGATCCACAGTAGATTCACAGTAGATCCTCAGTAGGTCCAGAGTACATCCATGATGGATCCATGGTAGATCCTCAGCAAATCTTCAGTAGATCCTCTGGTTCTACTCTAACTCAGACTCTTCTACATGTTTCTACTCAGGTGACTCAAAAAAACAACAATAAAGTGATAATCCACCAGATAAAACCTGCTGCGTTTCTGTTTGTTTCCTCTGGACACACACACACACACACACACACACACACACACACACACACATACACACACACACACACACACACACACACACACACACACACACACACACACACACACACACAGGTGTCAGGATGCTGCTGACCAGCTTGTTGTTGTTATTCATGCTGCTGCTGCTAATAAGTAGTAAGAAGTGTTGGTGCTGCTGACCTCTGACCTCTGACCTCTCAGACTGAGTGTGAATGAGCTTCTCAGCCAGCAGAGGGCAGCATGAGACTGGAGCAGCTTAACACCGCGTCCTGTTCCTCTCTGCTGTCAGGAAGCAAGAAGAGGACGATGATGCTGATGATGATGGTGATGATGATGATGATGATGATGATGATGATGATGATGATGATGATGATGATGATGATGATGATGAAGGTGCTGACCTCTCCTGCCTGTCTGAAACAGTTTCAGTTTGAACATGATGACATAGAATCAGAGTCTGCTCTGTAACTGCAAACATGATAAACATGATAAATATGATTTGCTGTTAGTAATGTTAGGTATTGAAATGAAACAGACTTGTGTTTTGATCTAGAATGGGTTATGAAACATATTTTTTCACATATAAGTCAAACGCATCCAAACACTAAGTGACCAAACCTGATATTCATCCACTCAAATCAATCAAACTGGTGTGATGCTGGGGTGATACTGGAGTGATACTGGAGTGATACTTGAGTGATACTGGAGTGATACTGGAGTGATACTGGAGTGACACTAGAGTGACACTGGTGTGATACTGGAGTGATACTGGAGTGATACTGGTGTGATACTTGAGTGATACTGGAGTGATACTGGAGTGATACTGGAGTGACACTAGAGTGACACTAGAGTGACACTGGAGTGATACTGGAGTGATACTGGTGTAATACTTGAGTGATATTGGAGTGATACTGGTGTGATACTGGAGTGATACTAGAGTGATACTGGAGTGATACTGTGTGATACTGGTGTGATACTGGAGTGATACTGGTGTGATACTGGAGTGAAACTGGTGTGATACTGGTGTGAAACTGGTGTGATACTGGTGTGAAACTGGTGTGATACTGGAGTGAAACTGGAGTGATACTGGTGTGATACTGGTGTGAAACTGGTGTGATACTGGAGTGAAACTGGTGTGATACTGATGTGAACCTGGAGTGAAACTGGTGTGATACTGGTGTGAAACTGGAGTGATACTGGTGTGATACTGGTGTGATACTAGAGTGATACTGGTGTGAAATTGGAGTGATACTGGAGTGATACTGGTGTGATACTGGTGTGAAATTGGAGTGATACTGGAGTGATACTGGTGTGATACTGGTGTGAAATTGGAGTGATACTGGAGTGATACTGGAGTGATCAGAGAGTCACCAGCTGTTATATTATAACATATTTTATAATTATATTTCTATATCTTATTTCCTTTTTCCTTCTGTTTCTGTCTGTATGAAGAGTCTTTTTTTAAGTGACTCGTCTCTGACTGCAGGAAATAAAACTGATTTTGGAAAATAAAACCAAAACTAAATCACTTTTCATCTCTTCCACTGTTGTAAGAATATTCCAACCAAATGCTGCTTTCAGTTTTTGACGATGAAATAATCTGTTTTAGAGCGACTCATACATTTCAAATAGCACATATTTTCTTACAAAACACACACACACACACACACACACACACACACACACACACACACACGTTCTGGGCCTCAGGGTGAGTGTCGCCCCCTGGGTGCCGTCAGGCCGCTCAGCACCCTGTGATGAACCTGAGACACACACACACACACACACACACACACACACACACACACACACACACACACACACACACACACACACACACACACACACACACACACACCAGACGCCTCAGCAGGTCACTGATACATTTTTGATGATGGAAAGCAGCAGGTTGTTCTGATGGAAACTGAAGACAGCTCAGATGAATTATTCACACTCTGCTCTCTGTCCTTTAACAGGCAAATAATTTGGTTTCATGTTGTTTCTCTCAGTCAGAGTGTTTTCACCTTTTCACTGAAACATGAATGGACCGATAACAGCAGCAGTTGTTGGTAGTAAAACATTATATTCCTGTTTGTCTGCTTGTTCTTCAGGTGAAACTCTGCAGCAGTTCACTCAGACACTTCCGGTTCCGGTAGATTCAGTAAAAACAGAGGAAAGTGAAGCAGAGAGGCTTTAACACAGACTGAGGGAAGCTGCTCATTATGCATCAGGTACAGCCCAAGATGGTATATGTGTGAGAAGATGACTCACTCACTGGCTGACCTTCCAGTCTTCATGTGGGCTTTAACCTGCAGCAGGAAAACCAGAGAATTTGAATGGATAGAACGGTCTTTCTCATTCAAATCCCGTTTCATAATATAAAACCTCCTTGGTACCGTTGGCCTCGTTTCCATAGAAACCGACTTAACGGCGAGTCGCATCGAGAACCGAGCGATGGAAAACCGACTCTTGGGTTTAATCGCTCTGTATTACTGCTGAAGTCGTCTCATTATATTCATTTAACGTTAGTCTTTACGAAGCTAACCCGCACGCGCTGTGTGACACACTTTACGGTCTTTATGGCCAAACTTCTGTTGTCACCATAGCAACTAACCATAGACGCCATTTTTGGTGTACCAGCCAAAATACCAAAGAAAACATTGGAAAGAGCGTTCTATCCATTCAAGTTCTGTGAGGAAAACACAGCGGCATCACAGGAAGTGATGTGGAACAAGACTGAAACACACACACACACACACACACACACACACACACACACACGGATTTAGTATTAAGTAAAATCCTCATCTAATGTTTTTTTTTACATTATAGAAACTATTTTTATTCTTTTACAGCAGATAATTATAACAATTAATAAGATAAGGAACTGTAATATTTGCCATCTTTATTTCAGTCTGTGATGATTATTCTGTCTTTAAAAATCAATATGGAGATTTTCACCGCACAACAGAGGAAGACTTTTGATTATTATTATTTATTTTTTATTGAAGAACATTCAATGTACAAGACATCAAAGCAATATTGTCACAAGAGTCACAAGATATAGAGTATTATATAAAGGAAAATAATCATAAATAAATAAAAAATGAAAAGTTCACATTTGAAGGCCGTTATTCCAGTCATAAACACAACAGATTTTAATTTTATTACGCTCAGGGATTTAAAGTAAAAGGAAAGGAAAGTAAGAATGGAAACTTCCTAAAAAAAGAGCTGGTACTCACATGAAATTTGGATATATGTTTCATAAATCTTTTCTACATAATTACATTAGATGTTTTTCTAATCATTTGTTTTCTCATTGAAATATAGAGTGAAAGATCAAAACGTGACAACTGAGGGTTAAAAAATCAGAAATTGAACAAATATTCTTATTAGAGAATTATTAACAGTATTCTAACATGAGTTTAGTGTCAATTTAACAAACACGTGACAGAGAAAACATTTTCCACAGATTTTCCTGGAGCATTTTGTGCTTTATATCTTACCTTACAGTTAAAATTCTACTTTTTATTCTATTTATTTTTTATCTAGTATAGTAGTTGTAGTGTAGTATTTGTATATATATTGTAATTCCTTGTTCTGACTTTTTACCTACCTCATTGTGTGTGTTTTTCGTAGTTTATGTGAATTGCTGCTGCAACACTGTAATTTCCCTTTGGGGATAAATAAAGTAGCCTACTCTATCTATCTATCTATCTATCTATCTATCTATCTATCTATCTATCTATCTATCTATCTATCTGTCTATCTTTCTATCTATCTATCTATCTATCTATCTTTCTTTCTTTCCTTCTTTCAGGAATAAAATATTTCTGCAAGGACGAGCAGCGCCTCGATTCATCTTCTCAAACACAGACGATCTTCGGCTGACGCGCGCACGTCATGACGCTGCTCGACCAGCTGGACGTCACGTCTCTCCGCTGTGATCAGTAGCTGTTAGCTCGGTGAAGCGGGCAGGTTCGGTGGAAGCGCCGCTGCGTTTCTACCGGAGATTTAACGTTTAAATGTCCGTTCCCCCCGCGCGGACCTGAAGACAGTCGACAGCGATGCGTCCCAGAGAGCCGGACTGCGCGTGAGAAGAGTGAGTTTTCCCCGCGGACGGACCCGGAGCGGAGGGAGCGGAGGGCGCGGAGGGATTTCCTAGTTCTGCTCTCAGGTTGGTTCGGACTCTCTCGGCCTCTTCTGTCTCTTCAGTCGGTTTCTGACGCTGAAACTGTTATTTTGAAGTGAAACGCGAGCGAACGAAAAGTCAGTCGAGAATAAACTTAACTTGCGTTGACGTGTCGACGCAGACTCTCCGTCCTCACGCGCTGTTTTCGCCAGCGCACCAGCTAGCCGCGGAGGCTAGCTAGGCAGCCAGGTGTAACGTGACTTTTAAAGGGACGCAGCTCGTAGCATGCTAGTTAGCCGTGTGGCTAGTAATGAAGTTTGTCGACTTGTGTTGAAGTCAGCTCTGTTTACTGGCGCAGCTGCAGACTCAGACCCGCTGACACCCGGTTAGCTCGCTGCTGGTCCTCCTGCTGCTCGGCTGCACTGACTTTAGCCCCAAATCCAGACGGTTTGAGGTGTTTTTCCTGCTAAACTACATTAGCTGAGCAGACAGACAGGCTGGACCGAGCTGCTGCAGGTTCAGACCCGGACCAGCTGCTGCGGGTTCAGACCTGGATCCAGCTGCTGCGGGTTCAGACCCGGACCAGCTGCTGCAGGTTCAGACCTGGATCCAGCTGCTGCGGGTTCAGACCCGGACCAGCTGCTGCAGGTTCAGCAGCTTGTCAGTCTGCTTTACTTATATTGCACATATCACAGTTTTACATAACATCATATAACATATGACATTATACACATACATGCTACACTATAATATGATACTGCTATACTAGGTCATATTCATACTATATACATTGTTTACTGTGTTGACAATGTGTCATGTCATCAGCTTCTGTCCTGTCAGTCCTGACCCACGGACGGGTTCAGTCCTGATCCACAGACGGGTTCAGTCCTGATCCACAGACGGGTTCAGTCCTGATCCACAGACGGGTTCAGTCCTGATCCACAGACGGGTTCAGTCCTGATCCACAGACAGTTCACACAGCCTCTTTTCTGTCTGTCTGCTGTCAGTTGTTTCATGCTGCAGCTGTTCTGGAGTCAGCGTGTCTTCCTGGTCTCCTGCTGGACCAGCTGGACGGACAGGTGAAGGTGAACCCGGAGCTTGTTGTTCTGATGCAGAAGGTGAACAGGAAGTGATGTCAGCATGACGCAGCTGGCAGCTTCCTGTCTGCCGGGAGAATAAAACCAAACACAAACAGATGAGGTGAAATTAATTTGTTTTCTACCAGGAAACGTTACAGAGCTGCAGTGCAAACAGCTGAAGGCCTCGTTATTACACGGTGCGTTCAGGTTCCGCTGGGAAAGTCCGACATCTGGGACTTCCCAGTCGGCTGCTGAACAGCTCTGCTTTCATGTGACGTTGAGTCTGAAAATCAAACCAGGAAGACAAACAATGAACGGAGAAGGTTAAAGGTCACCGTCGCATCAGAAACTCGGGCAGCAAAATTTTCTCAGAGTTTCCGACTTCATCGTCCAAGTAGGAAATGAGTTTAGTTTTTCTGATAAATCCGCCGGCAGACGAACGCACCGGCAGTCCCGTCAGACCGGTTCAGCGGTGAAGTTCTCCTCCAATCAGCATTGAGTGTTCCTCAGTCAGTCTGACACCAGGAGACTGAATCCACAGCCGCTTTAACTGCTGTAACATGTAACTTGACTAGCAGGCAGTCAGATCCAAGATGGCGGTCGGTGGTGTTTCTGTTTCCTGTACCTGCTGGTGAAAGAGGAGGCAGCGGCCCTCTGACCCTGCTGCACGTTTAATCAGTGTTTTCACCCAGAGAAGAAGAGTTTCAGGTGTGTGTGTGTGTGTGTGTGTGTGTGTGTGTGTGTGTGTGTGTGTGTGTGTGTGTGTGTGTGAGGTGTTACAAATTCCTCTAGCAGACGCTCCACAGTTGGCATTCAAGTCTAAATTTAAAGATTTGGAATCTCTAAGAAAAACTCTAAAGATAACAGACGAGTTTTTATCCCAAATTACTGGCGATCAGTTCTGGATCCTCTTCACTGAGTCTGACAGACACACACACACACACACACACACACACACACTCACACTCTCACTCTCTCTCTCCCTCTTTCTCTCTCTCTCTCTCTCTCTCTCTCTCTCTCTCTCTCTCTCTCTCTCTCTCTCTCTCTCTCTCTCTCTCTCTCTCTCTCTCTCTCTGATGTGAAATGTCATTTTTAGCTCCTCAGATGTGTGTGATTTCTCGTCTCTCGCCTTTGGGCTGGAAACTAAAAAACATTTTCACTGAAAGTGGCTCAGAGACTCTTCTTCTCTGCTGTTAAACAGAGTGGATCCAGATCAGTTTACTGCAGTCTGACAGACTGACAGGAGGTCTAACTCAGTGATTCTCAACCTCTTTCATATCAAAGACCCTAGTTTAGTCCACATTAGAGCCACAGACCCCCATTTGATGAGATTTTGTCTCTCAGACCCAAATCTGAGAATATTTTATTGTTTTATTTTGTCCAGAACTCCATGACTGTCTGTATTGTAGGTAGAGAGATAACAGAGAAACTATGATCAGAACAGTCATTCTTCTACGTTATCTAATTGTGTTAACTTCTTTTATACCATGGTCTGGTTGAATACTCGATTCTGATTGGCTGCAGGGTGTCCATTAATTCCTGATAATGGACACCTACTAAGTAGTTCCAGTGAAACTGTCTGTTCACCGTTCTAAATTAATGCGCTGGCTACGTAGCATCAGCCTGTATCTAACATGAGTAACCATAGCAACAGGGACGCAGTCAAAGCCTCCGTTTACAATTTGTATGTTGGTGAAAATCTTGATATTGATTTGGGGACGATGACATGGCTGATAGCTAGCTAGTCTTGTTGTTAAACATACTGTCAAATTATATTTACTGTTTGTTATTGACTCTGAATGTTGCAGCATAACGTTAGCTTTCTGGCTCCTAGCTGAGCCAAAGGGTTCTATGAGCTGAGCGGACTAGAAATATCTCCTGCTGCCAAGTCCTATCTAAGGTTCGTCCTATTTACTGGAGCAGTGAACAACGTTTCCGTCGCATAAGAACCTTATGGGACGGTAATGATTGTTCCAGGTATTAGTCAAACCCTCAGGTGTTACCAGGGAAACTGAGTTATGGCTTGTGAAAAACTTTAGATTTTCATTACAAAACGGTCAAAATGGTCTTCATTTTTTTTTTCTTTGGCAAGTGACCATGGTATAAGCAGGATAATGTCCTTTGAGGAGACCGTAGTCAGGAGTTAATGGACTCCGCTGTGTGTCGGACAGTTCTGGCCTCCCCGTCGTCCATTAATTCCTGATAACGGACACCTGGTCGGGCGTTATCCCTTACGTAAATTAAATCAGTCAATTGATCAGTTTGCTGGGGACCCCCTGGAACCCCCTCAAGGACCCCTGGTGGTCCCCGGGCCCCACGTTGAGAACCACTGGTCTAACTGACTCTAACTCTAACTCTAACTGACTGAATATTCAGATACGGAGATCCCGCCTCCCCCAGCGTCACTTCGAGAAGCGGCGGCTCTTCAGTCTTCAGTCCTCAGTCTTGAGTCTTGAGTCTTGAGTCCTCAGTCTTCTGTCCTCAGTCCTCAGTCCTCAGTCTTGAGTCTTGAGTCTTGAGTCCTCAGTCTTCTGTCCTCAGTCTTCTGTCCTCAGTCTTGAGTCTTGAGTCCTCAGTCCTCAGTCCTCAGTCTTCAGTCTTCTGTCCTCAGTCTTCTGTCCTCAGTCTTCTGTCCTCAGTCTTGAGTCTTCAGTCTTCAGTCTTGAGTCCTCAATCTTCTGTCCTCAGTCTTGAGTCTTCAGTCTTCAGTCTTCTGTCCTCAGTCTTCTGTCCTCAGTCTTGAGTCTTGAGTCTTGAGTCTTCAGTCTTCAGTCTTCTGTCCTCAGTCTTCTGTCCTCAGTCTTGAGTCTTGAGTCTTCTGTCCTCAGTCTTCAGTCCTCTTGAGTCTTCAGTCTTCTGTCCTCAGTCTTCTGTCCTCTGTCCTCAGTCTTGAGTCTTCTGTCCTCAGTCTTCTGTCCTCAGTCTTCTGTCCTCAGTCTTGAGTCTTGAGTCTTCAGTCTTCTGTCCTCAGTCCTCAGCTTGTAGTCCTGCAGGCTGGACAGATGCGGAGCAGCCGGTCTGTAAATACGCTCTCCAGGCAGACTTTGAACTTCGGCCGGCCGCTGATTAACAAATCAATACTGAGCGACACGCAGGAGGAGCTCAGGTCCAGATCCAAGGAAAGACCAGGAGCTGAACTCTGTGATTCAGTATCTGTCGTGTTTTCGGCCAAGAGCTGAACTTCATCTGAACTGGTTTCATTTCTGTCTTCTCGTCAGTGGTGGAGAAAGTCCTGAAATCCTTTACTGAAGTGAAAGTTTTCAAAACCATAATGTAGAAACACTTCAGTGAAAGTAAAAGTTCTGCATTTGAAAGTTTCCTTCAGTAAAAGTCTAGAAGTGTCAGCAGCAAAATGTCCTGAAGTATGAAAAGTAAAAGTCGTCTTTCTGTCAGAGAGTTAAATTATTGAAGCAGGAACCTGTCAGAAGTATTTTAATGTTGTCGTCTAACTGATCCAGATCCTGTTGGACTTTAAACTCTAACTATGAAACATATTTTATGAGCTCATCGTATGTTTAGATGTAAAACTTTATTCTGCAAAGTAACTAGTGACTCAGCCGGCAGATAGAGGAGGAGGAGGAGGAGGAGGAGAAAGTCTGAAGAATTTGAACACAAAGATGTAAAATATTCAGCAGCTTTTTTTTTTTCCTTTTGCCTCTGAACGGTTTCCAGTGGTGTTGAGTCTCTACAGAGCTGCAGGGTCTCAACCTGCGGTCCGGGGGCCTCTGGGGGTCCTTCAGGGATTTCCAGGGGTCTCTAACAAAATGAGGAATAGTTTATTTTCACTGTAGTTTAATTCAATTGAAATTATCCCAATTAGCGAATGTATAAGAATGAATATTATGATCCCAGGTTTCTCTCTCTTCCCTCTGCATGTCCAGTTCAGTTCAACACTAAACTAACAGCTAAAACCACCAGTCAGGGTCTGAAATCCACCAAATTACAGTCAAATTATTCATTAGAGGATATTATTTAAATATAAATGAATGTAAACATCTCAGTTAGAAGTCTCTAGTCTTTGTTTCTTCTCAAACTTTGAAACTGCTTCAAAATGCTCTTCTGTCACTTGAGTTGTGCTGCTCTTCATGTTGAGTTACAGACTGGATCTGCTGCTTCAGAGTTTTAAATAACAAACCTGATTCATTCTGTCACTGTGTTGAAAACAGGAAGAGAGACTTTCTAGTTACTAGTTACATTTCTTCTTTTAGTTCATCAGCCTGGTTAGTTTCAGATGCTGCGCTGATCATTATCAGCTGATACAGTGTGAACGAGCAGAGGTGGAGGCTCGAGTCACATGACTTGGACCCGAGTCACATGACTTGGACTCGAGTCCCAGTTTGAATTGCATGAGTCTTGACTTGCTGCATGAAGAGAAGACTTGAGACTGGACTTGACTTGGGTTCTGGTGACTTGGGACTTGACTCTGACTTGTACTCTGATGACTTGAAAAGGTTTCTAAAGTCTTGACTTGAGATCTTGTGTTTGTGTAAATGACTTAGATTGAAAGTGATGAGATTTGTTCCAGCAGACGACTGAATTTAAATTCTGTTTTCTGAATTTGTATGGAATGATTGAATTTATTGAAGTTGAAACTGATTCTAGAAATCAAACTCATGATGCTCTTACCAAGTTTTTATCCTATTAAAACCATATTGCATTGAAAAGTCCTAGATATTTAGTTTTCTTTAAGATATTAAATTGATACTGGACTCTTGATTTGTTCTGACTTGACTTGCTGTTCTACATTTAGACTTAAGACTTGACATTAATGACATGGACTCGACTTGGACTTGTGCCTCAAGACTTGAGACTGACTTGGGACTCGAGTGAAGTCCTTGGTGATTGGCTGAGCGCTGCTTTAACTCTCCAATCAGAAAAGCTGTTGATTTTCTGACATGAAAAATGATGTAAAAACATGTTTGTAATGTGATTGGAAGCAGTTTAATGTTTTGGACAGAATGAGATCTCACAGCAATAATAATCTGTCTGGAAAAAACTGACTGGTCAGACAGAGGAACAGTCTGTTGAACACTGAGCTGTAGAGCTGCAACGATTAATCGATTAGTTGTCGACTATTAAATTAATCGCCAACTATTTTGATAATCGATTAATCGGTTTGAGTAATTTTTTAAGAAAAATAAGTCAAAATTCTCTGATTCCAGCTTCTTAAATGTGAATATTTTCTGGTTTCTTTCCTCCTCGATGACAGTAAAGTGAATATCTTTGGGTTG
>NW_027281042.1:220000-231042 GCF_046629955.1 Centroberyx affinis | reverse complement strand
CTCTTTATGGGGGATAAAGAAGAAGGGATAAATATTTCATCATCACACGCTTCTTGCCATTATCCCTGCTAGGCGATGGTAGAAAGAGTGCACACACACACACTTTTACAGCAGCAAAAGTGTGCGCACGCACACACAGACACACACACAAGCCTAAATTCACCTACAAGATACACTAACACAACGCTACTGAACTGCAAATGCCTGCATACATAGTCATATGGGAGTCTGGGTTAGGATTTCTTTTTGTCAGACAAAATGTCCTTTTAGATTTCAGTTATCTGTACAAATTATTAGAATTCAAGCCTATCACTAATGAATGAACAGCATGAACTCAGGCTCTTTTAACTTCATAGGAGACCCATTTCGCATCAGAAAAACAGTACTCAAATACAGTTTTTCATTCAATCATTAATAAGTAAACAAAAATTAAGTTAGATGTGATATACCATTTTATAGACCTGGATGCACAGATCAATAATCTATGAAAAACAAATAGTACAAGCATAAAAGATGCTTACATTAGTCTCACACCTATAAACTCTCTCTCTCTTCAACAGTTACCTAACCACACACACACACACACACACACACACACACACACACACAGTCTCGGTATTTACCTCCAGGCTGAGGAAGCCCCCATCGTGCGCGGCAGTGACGCGCGGCGAGGGTTCGAACCATTCGCAGGACTTTCCCAGGAGGTTACGGAGCGTCCTGACGGAGGAGACGGTGAGGGAGCCGGAGCAACGAGCCAGGATCAGCACACTGTCACTCCACCAGCTCACATCCACCAGCGGGTAGTACTGCTCCTTGTCTGGGGCAGGGCAGGGCAGGGCAAGACATACCGACAGCATGATATAGGTGTACCAATACCAGGGGAGGCTGGTCCATAGAGGATACAAAGGATAATCCTCCCCATTTTAATTAACTTCTTCTTGTTTATTCTTGAGAACAGTAGACTTAATAGCCACAATTTTTGGGGCCATAACAGTCACACTGATAGACAAACACATGCACACACAAATGCATGTGAATACACTTGTCATGTATGACATAAACACACAAGCAGACTACCACATATGCAAAACATTGACTACAGCAGAGACATTAAGCTGGCTGACATCAACTAGGAGCTTCAAACTGTCAAAAGAGAAAATACAGGCACACAGACAGGCGCATACGCACACACACACACACACACATACACACAGACACGCACACACAGGGAGGTGGTGAAGGAAACACTCTGTCTGCTAGCCTTGGCATATGTGGCTTTATGTCTAAATATCTATATAATTTGGTGAATAAGACATGTCAAAGATCATTAAATGGTGTCCAATGTGCACTGCTTGTGTCAGCAACGGAGTCGGCTGTCTTTAGTCCTTCAGGCCAAACTACCTTTTATTTTCTTCCTTCTCTCCAGCGAAGTCTTCCACTCCGGGTTGATCTCCTCAAATCCTGGCTGCAGGCAGGACCGACGGATGGAGGGACAGGATGGAGGATGGAGGAAGAAAGAGGGAAGGGAGGAGGAAAGAGATTAATCTGCTAACCCTGTTTACACTTGACGCGCACACACACACACACACACATACACACATAAACACTACTTGTTCAGACCAGTGCTGAACCAGAACATACACACACCACACAAATCAGCAAAACTGTCCGTAAATACAAGCTCTCCCTAAGCCCTAAACTGTCTAATAGGAGCACATACACACAAGCACTCACTCTCTCTCTCACACACACCCACACACACATGCACACACACGCTTGGGCCAGAGAGAGATTACATTAATACAGTCAGTCAAGCATCTAATGTACAAAATATTACTAGCACACACACTATATGCACACAGGTTTATTTTGCATTTGCAAATTAATGCACGCATGCACGGACACACTCTCTCTCTCTCACACACACACACACAAACACAAGCAGTGTACCTGTTGTTCTTGGCTCCATGTAGCCCTCTGTTTGAGGGAGGGGACGCTCCAGAGAGACAGACGGCCAGAAAAGTGGATGACGGCCAGCAGGGAGCCGTCAGGACTCAGACTCATACGGAATACACCGTCCTGGACAACACAAGCGCGCATACACACAGAAGGCACGGACACACACACACACACACACACACACACAAAATAATTAAAATGAAGAGAATGCTGGCCAGTTCCTTCCCATTAAACATTAAATGCACAACAGAGAGACAGAGAGAGAGAGAGAGGGGGGCTACCTGCTCATCTCCTTGTCTGGAAAAGAACCTGAAGCTGGGGATCCTGAAGAAACCTCTCTTCTGAGTCTAACAGACAGAGACAGCGGATGACAAAAGTGTGCGTGTGTGTGTTACATATTGCATAGATCGCTCTTGCGCGAGTGTGTGTGCTCTCCTCTACACGTGTGTGTGTGCTCTCCTCACCGCGTTGACGTCGTCCTCGTAGCTGGTGACCTGCTTGTAGTGAGGCGAGCCAGACAGAGCCCTCCAGGCCGTGATCCCGCAGCGGGAGGCCTTGGACGTGCAGTCATCCCCCGACTCACAGCCCCCCACCAGCAGCAATCTTGGAAAACAAGCACACACACACTCATGGTCACCACCTCCATCACTGTGGCCCTATAGATCAATTGGCACTGCGTAACTTTGGCACAAGGGCAGCAGGGTAAGGTAGTGAATAGGGAGGCTGTCCTTCATGTCAGCAAGCCTCCGTCCTGCTGAAGTGCCCTCAAGCAACACACTGAATCCCTGCCAGCTCCAGGGACACTGCCCCAGCGCTCCGACCTGGACAGAGAATTTCCTACGGAGATCCATAAAGTGTCATATTAAATCGCTAATTATCAAAAGGTAAAAGTGTGGCTGGGTATCAGTGGCTAACCATAATCAAGACACACAACACTTTAATGACCACAGTGATCTGTGGGTCTCCTTACACAGTGGAACAGAACAGATACAACAACAGTAAGGCAATCAGAGGGGAGGTGTGGGTGAAGCAGTGCAGTCTGGCTCAACACTGCCCCCTGCTGCATGCAACATGGATAGATAGTAGGAGCCAAGAGCTGAGGGTTCGGTTGGACAGTGATATGGAGTAAATCGGTATGTTAACAGATATCAATATCAATATCAGAATTGTGTATCTGTATGACATGATTTCAGTGAAATAGGTGTCTACATTCTACTAGGTGCTACATCTAACATCCCTGATACACATCTGCACGTTCTCCACATATTTCTGTACAGATATCGCCTCCATCTGTAATTCTGATCATGTGAATAGATTGCAGTGCATTAGCTGCACATCTGGACACATTTCTGAGTATTTGTTCTCCCATCTGTACACCTGACAATGTGAATAGCCACCAATACACACTTGGACATCTGCTTCAATTTGTAAATCTATCAGTGAAGACGCTGTATCTTTATTTATCTCATGTTTTTTTTTTTTTTTCAGTATGTTCATCTGTTGTAAGTATTTGTTTTAGTATCTCCAGTACTCTCTATTTGTCTTATTCTTATCTATATTCTATCCTGTGCTGCTGCGATGACCCAATTTTCCCACAGGGGTCATTAAAGTTTCATCTAATCTATTAGCTGGCAAACGTTTGACATTAGCTGCCAAACCATTAAGCTGCCAAAAGCAGCTGCATTGGCCAGGCTTGGTCTGTGCAGACTGAGGAGCCTTGGTGAATACAGCCAGTAAGGTCAGTGGTGTGAGCCAGACATAACTCTCTGAAACCTCTGAGAGACACGTGGCGAGGAAGGCCAAGGTCATTCTCGACTGCCCTGGTCAACCCCTGCAGACAGCAGTTTGAGCCGATGCTCTGTGGTGTTGCATTAGAGTGCCTTACTCAAGACTAAAAGAACTCATTCAGCCCCATGGCAGTCAGATTGCTTAACTTGCACATGAAATGATGTAGTGTGTTATGCCTGTAAAAGAATGCCTGCACAAGTAGGCTACCTTGTATTTTTTACTGAAGAGCGAACTTGCTCTCTATAATGCTATTGCCTCGCTTTCTTTGCTTATCAACTGATGTTTGCATGGTGTATGTTTTCTTGTGTTTTTATGTTACATGTTCTTGTCATTATTATGCGTATTTACTGTAAACCCTGTCTGCAAAGCAAATGTCTTTATGTGACAATAATGTTTGCACTGATCTGGAATGCATTAAATTTATATTCAGTTTTAGCATGGTGGACAGTATTATACATATGTGCAGTAGCATTTTGATACCATGGTAAGAGCATATTCATATTGCCTTTAGGTGCAAAATGATGAAAATGGTTGAAATCGCTCAATTACTTTCAATCATTCAAATTGCGTTGTACATGGCATCACGCGGTATCATCAGCAGCGGGCTTAGGGATGGTAATGGATTCAAAGGCTTTATAAGGATGTGGGTGTCTGAATATAAATATGAGAGAAACACTCATGGTGAAACAGTGTTCTAACAGAACTACGCTGTAAAAACTGTGGAGCCCATCAGAAAAATAATGTCTCTGGGTGTTGGGTAAATGCTACAGACATTAGGCTGCCAGTAGCAGCTTAAAAACGAAGTGTTTGCAAAATGTTCCTCGTCTTATTTTATCTATAAAGTACCCCAGGTTGATGAGGTGCTGGATTTTTGGTAGGAATTAACTTACCGGTGGCCAGGGTGATATATAGCCGAGGTGATGCCGTGGGAGTAGTGAGCGGAGAAACTGAAGCTGTGGTTCTCCTGGAAGCTCTGATTGGTTCCCACGCTGAGAGGAGGGGAAAAGTCACATGACAGACAGGTTAACTGCAAGACATACACATACATACACAAACAGTCAAAAAACACATTGCTCATGTACTGACTGGAAAGGCTGTGATACAACTGGTATCTTATTGGGAAACAGGAAAGGGCAATAAATCTCAGCAGGAATTCAAGGAGACAAACGGTAAAACATAAAATCTAATTTGAGTGGGCAACTTAAATTAGATTGGCATTAGAGGAGGTGTCATGTTATTAGTGCAGCAGTGTTGGGATATCTCACTGGGGCAATGTAAACTGCAGAGAGAGAGAGAGAGAGAGAGAGAGAGAGAGAAAGACAGGGATACACATACAGAGTGTATGCTTTGTAAACAAGATTCCCAGAGAGTTCCACTTCCTCCGGTTTTTAGTGTTCATGCCACAGTAAAGCCACATACACGTACACACAGACACACAGATAGAGAGAGAGAGAGAGAGAGAGAGAGAGAGAGAGAGAGAGAGAGAGAGAGAGAGATGACTTAGTGTCAAGGCTCAGCTATAATTCTGAAACTGTAATTCAAAGTGAATGAGCGACGATATTGAAATGTGGATGCAGTCATGTGAAGAGGAAGAGTGTGTGTGAGCTCCATATTGAAAATGAAGCTTTAAAAACAAGCCACCACTTTGAGAGTAAATCTGGTGCAAATGCCTCCCACATCTTAATTACCTCCTTACACACATGCACGCATGCACACACACACACACACACACACACACACACACACACACACACAAACACACACAGAGCTCTTGGTGGCTTCAAAGGCAGCTATTGCCATTTATCTGTCTACAACAGGAAAATAAATCAGCATTTTCCTCCATTCTCGGCAAACATCAATCTGTATGCAGAATTCAGTTATGTGAAGTCTTGGAGTGTAGGACATTGTCTGATCGATATTCTACACACACTCACGATCTCACCCTGTGTCTTGGAGTGTCAGCGGACCAAGGCTTGGTGTGATTGCAGTAATCATAATGAATGAAATAGGAAACCTCAGAAATAATGTCATATTAAATAATGCCAAATTAAAAAAGGGAGGAGAATCATTCTTGTAGATATATGTGGGCATCCATGAGCAATGTACACACACACACACACACACACACACACACACACACACACACACACACGCACACACGCACACATACACGCACACTATCAGATGTGATTAATCAAATACTCTAAACTTGTCTGTGTTTGAATAAGGATTAGCAAGCGGAGGCTTTGGTAATTGAACAAAGGTGTCACTCACCTCAAGGTTTACATAGACAAGCATGCACAATCAAGTGCTCTCATGCACGCACACGCCCACGCCCACACAAGCCTTCACAATGTTGTTAGCCAAACAAATCATAGCCCAATGAGGTTGTACTGTACCGAGGGGGTTAGAATACAAGCACTCAAATCAGATTTTAATGAAGTAGCACAGAAAAAAAAGGTTCCAAAGTATCCAAGTGAGCTGCCTACCTGAAAAATCTCCAGAATCACAATGCTGATCAACAATTATTTGTTTTTCCATTGTGCTGACTTGCATTCCAGGCAGTTTTCAAGAGTGACCACTACTTGTTTTTTATCTGCACTCTTAACAAAAAGGCTTCTATATAGTACTAGAAAACAGTTACTTAGGCTTGTACCACAGCAAAAACCTTTATGATGTTTTAAAGAGCCCTTTAAGAACATGTGAAATACTCCAAATCAGCAGGATTAAAAGAACTTTTTAAGAACCACTCTGGGTCCTTTAGTCTGATTTTACTCTGTTTGTTATTTTACCAAATCAAAAGGTGCCTTGAGACATAGATGCACTGCCCAGACCAAATAACCCGGGTCAATCAAGCAGTTTGGCTGAAGTCCCTCACCTGACTAGGTAGCTCTTGAGCCCGCCCCCATAGGTGATGACGAGCAGCTCGGCCGACCACTGAGCGCTGGCTGTGCACTCCAGGAAGATTAGGCCTGCCACTGCATAGCTGAAATCCCCTGGAAAACTCACCACCTGGATAAAGATAAAGAGAGAGAGAGAGAGACCGAGAGAGAGAGCGAGTGACACAGAGAGAGAGACAGAGAGAGACAGATCAAAGACATAAAGAAATATTACTATCGATTTATCTGAATATCTATTTGTTCCCCACCAAGTTCTTACAATGGCAAACAACAGAGATACATCATGCCAGTAGCGTTTATTAAAAAGAACATAAAATAGACAGGAAAAAGTTTGAGACAAAGAAAGTAAATAAGATGGGAGAGGGAAAACAGAACAAAAGATTAGAGAGACACAGAGAGCGAGAGAGAGAGAGAAAGTGAAGGGGGTAGAGGGGGTAGGGCAAATTTTAATTTTTCATCCGAAGATGTTTTATTTTTCTGTCAACTTGACTTTTTTGATCAGCTCCTCCAGAAATAGTAGCAAGTCACCGGTGTCTGCACTTAACAGTGACAAACAAGAGAAACAGTAGAGCAGAGGGAGGGGGAGCGAGGGTGTGTGTGTGTGTGTGTGTGTGTGTGTGTGTGTATATGCTGGTGTATGCGTGCGTGCATGTGTGGGTGCATAACAAAGTGGTGTGGCACTACAGAAATGAAGATCACAGGCACCGGAGGAGGAGTGCGGCGGGGGAGAAGGATGAGTGTCTGCACTCATCGGCTCTGACAAGGCGGATGGAGCGATGGAGGGAGTGATAGACAGATGGAAATGGAAGAATGATAAGATGGGGTGCAGAGAGTGCATGAAAGTGAGGGGTGGAAGATGGCAGATGGACTTGAAATTGCAGCGGGGAGAGTTACTGAGAGAGACAGAGACGCGAGGATGAGAGAAATGAGAGATGAGGGAGAGAGAGAGAGGAGGACCGAGGGAGGAGGGCAGAACAGCAGGCATGTGAAAAATTAAAGAGAAGGGGTGATGAAGACAGAGACACAAAAAGGAACGGGACAATATGAGAAAAGCAAGGGAGAAGAAAGACAGATGAGCAGGAGAAACAAAAGCAATAGACAATGAATGAGATAGCAGAAGTGACAGACGAACGGAGCAAGGAGGGTGTCTGACAAGGACAGGTTCTCTCTCAAAGTGCCCAGTAAATGTGTCTATGCTTAGGCAGCGGAGCAAGGCCCAACCCCCTCTCTGGAGCCCAGATTATGCAGGTCGGAATACTCATTACTCTATCAGTGTAAAGTTACAAATATAGGCCAAATCCACTGCGGTTCCTAATATCCTTTTGCCCATTATGAACACAAGTCAAATCTACTGTAGCATAATGTGTTTTTGCCCATTACCCCGTCACAGTAAAGTTATGAATACAGGCTAAATCTACTGCAGCGTAATATCTTTTTCTCTGGATAAGTAACTGAGAAGTTCTTTCTCTGCATTTTCAGAACATAAAATCAGGCTTTTACTCACTTAAATAAAAATTAAATGATGGCAGAGCGTCATGGCCTGAACTGTACTTTTCAATTATAAATCAAGGAAACAACAGGCGCGAAGTTTATATATCTATAGTCTCAATGTTTTATATCAGTGAATATCAATCAATATCAATATCAATGAATTTAGTTAGTTAGCTGTAAAATATCATAACACAACTGGCCCTCGCTGAGAATATAAGGAAATATGGACAAAATACAGACACTGAAACCCGGAGAAGCCAAATGACTGCTATAATAGCCTTAGATACGTTACACCTAATGAATTAGTATTCATATCGATTTGTACAAAGGACAAAAAAAAATGAAGTCAGGAAAGTCAGACAAAAACTAGCTGGACGGAGAAGGACTGGGGAGTGTGTGTGTGTGTGTGTGTGTGTGTGTGTGTGTGTGTGTGTGTGTGTGTGTGTGTGGGTGTGTGCGTGGGTGTGTGTGTGTGTATGTGTGTGTGTGTGTGTGTGTGTGTGTGTGTGTCTGTCTGTGGTGTAAGCGTTGGCATGGTTACCGGCGGGATGACAAAGAGTTCGCTGCCCATCAGGTCAAAGAGGCGGACGGTGCCAGTGCTGTCAGCGTAGGCCAGCAGGGTGCAGTCATGGCTCCATGCCACCCTGCGCCACTGGGGGCTGGGGTCCTTTGGCACTGCAACGGGCAATAACAATGTGTATAATAGAAAACACAGAGGTGTGAAGGCTCACACAAACAGCACACACACACAGGGAATGAGGCAGAGAGAGAGAGAGGGAGAAAGAGGGGGAGAGAGAGAGAGAGAAATGCAGGGAGCCAGAGATTCCTTATTAAACCAGATGAGAAAAGTCTCTGTGAATAATCCCTAGTGTCCTCTGGTGTGCCTATGATGAATAAGGATGGGAGAAGAAGGATAAAGCTAATGCCATACATCAACACAGTCTGTCTAAGGACCTATCCAATTCATCTATGGATGATAGCCAGAGTAATACATCTCAATAATTGTCTCTCAAACACACACACACATACACATTCATATCCACACACACACACGGTAAGAGAGGGAGAAAGGTGGGGTGAGCGAGTGAGAGAGAGCTAGAGAAAGAGAGAGAAAGAAAGAGAAGGAGATCGGAGATCATAAATTCTACTTTTATTGAAGTGTGGGCTACTGTTTTAGCCATCTGCTGGCTCAGCAGTGCTGTGAGTGTAACCATATCGCTGTGATAAAGCATGTCTCTGCCTGCTGGCACTTTCTCAAGGATTCGCTGTCATATTTCCCTCTGAGAGAAGAGCTGGGGCGGTGCGGCCGGCCCCAGATCCCACCTCTGTTTTGAATACCTGATCATCATATGAGACATTAAGATCTGAGCTGCTGAGCTGACTCTAGGCATGGGAGTTAAATGTATAGCATAAAAATGAAAAAGTATTTGCTTTTAATATAAACGTGCAGACAAACTGTATTTGTCCATAATGGGGTACAAACAGAGCTGAAAAGAATATTAAAAAAAATCTAAAATGTAACTTCTGCATGAGGTTTTCGTGGACATATTTTACTTGAAACAACTTCCAGCATAGACTTGAATTTCTGCATTTGGCAAATGACAAAAAACATAATACGCCACCACGGGTGCTGTGTGCGCTAAGCAATAAAGTTATGAAAGGGAAGTTATGTTTTTGTTGATATCACATAACAGTGCTATTGGCGTTTATTGTATTGAATTTCTTGGCTGAGAAATGCCGTTGCAACCCCTGGTGGGCAATACTGCAAACAAATGGAGGCGTCGGATATTGTCTGACTAGAATTTTAAATGAAGAACATAGAAAAGAAGTGGGAGGCGAGACGGAGAGAATGAGGGAAAGAGAGACAGAGGGAGAGAGAGAGAGAGAACGAATCAGACACCCACTGAGAGAAATAATAGCTCCCCAAATTTTAAGGCCTAACTATCAGAAAGCACCTCAGGAAGTAGGCAATTTACCACACCTTTGAGACTCTCGGCGGAGGAGGGGCAGACAAGAACATGGAACCATTAAGGGAGCCGAAGATACTGAGCACCTCTTCTGTTCCCCGATCTTCTCTTCTTGTTTTGCCTCACACTTCCAATGGCTCTCGTTTGCTCAGTCTTTCCATTTCTCTTTCAGTCTTACTCTCCAACTTCCTCCCTTCCTAGCCTCTTTCCCTCTCCCTCTCTCCCATAATGAGTTGTATATGTTGTTTTGCGGCTGAGAGGGCTCCATTTCCACATAGATGGCTTTTTTGGGGGGCTGGAAAATTGGATACTACTGTCCTGGCTTTTTTTTTTTTTTTATCCAGCCGCTGGCGGGGGCGGGAGTGGGGGAGAATTACACCCGACGACCCAATAGAAGCCTTCTATCTAAAGCCTAGCAGATGCATTTATCAGAACTCAACACTTATGAATTATGTACGGGGGTGGGAGACGACAACGCAGCAACAGGAGCAGACATCGAGAGAGTTGGGAGAGAGCGAGAGAGAGAGAGAGAGAGAGAGAGAGAGAGAGATACACAGGTGTGGGTGCATGCCACACACATTCACACACACAGGGACACACACACACACACACACACACACACACACACACACACACACACAAAGCACAAGCACATACGCATGCACGCACGCTCCTCCATTAAAAGCAAATGCCATTAAAGGCAGGATCACAGCAAAATCCATTAGGACAAATCTCCGTGAAATGAAATGAAGTAAAAGTAAAATGAAAAGGAGAGATGAAATGGAATGAAAAAGAGGAGGGAGGCCGGGGTTTACACGGGCCCAGGGGCTACCGTTATCCACACTATGAACCATTAGAAACAACGGGCCACAATGAAGACTGGCCGGAGCGGAACGAATATAAGGAGAGAGAGCGGGCATGAAGAGAGGGGCGGGAA